>NW_026000345.1:0-2600 GCF_001458135.2 Marmota marmota marmota
CCCCCCTTCTCCCCTACTATATGGGTGGTTAGAGCACCCACTGGGTGTGGGGTCATGGGTGGGAACCAGCCCTGCCAGTCCAACATGGTCTTATGTGGGGTCCAGCTCAAAGACCCCATCGCTGGTGGGGGTGGTAAAAAAGGAGGGGGGGTCAGAGGTGGCAGACTCCTGGCCCCCACTGCCCTGCCCCTGGGAGCGCCTCTCCTCCAAGCGCAGACTGCGCTCAAAGTCCAACAGCTGCCCCATGAAGTTGAAGTTGGGCGAGATGTTAGACTTCTTCCTCTTGACCAGGTCGTAGGCATCGTTGAGCGAGAGGTGGAGCTTCTGCATGAGGTAGGCCACGGTGACGGTGACAGAGCGGCTGACGCCTGCCAGGCAGTGGACGAGCACCCCGCAGTTCTGGGACAAGGCCTCGTCTAGGTGGGGGAGTGCAGAGCCACGGTGACCCAAGGACCAGTGTGAGACCATAGCCAGGTGGTCTTCCAGAAGGGCCCTTGCAGCCCACCCCCCGCCCTCAGAGTCCTGGAGGTTTTGCTAGCAGGCTCTGGAGCTGGCTTGAGCCCTGTCCACCCCCACCCTAGAAGGGTTATCCCTGCTCTGGCAATGGCAGGTAAGCCTGGGAAGAATTCTCTTAAGGAGAGGGAGAAGACATGGGAGAGGCTAGAGGTGAGGTGCAGTGGAGAGGAAGGAAGGAGAGGGCAAGGCAGACTCACCAATGAATGCAATGGCCTCTGGAAAGAACTGGGACAAGTTCTGGCTCCAGTGGTCAGAGATGGGGATCTGCTTGTAGTGAAAGTCACCATTCTTCTCAAAGAGGTTAGGGAGGTTGGGGGTGACATTGAGGATGTAGCGGATGCCCAACTTGGCCAGGCTCTCTAAGTTGGCTGAATCCCGGGCACTGCCCAGGTAGAGGTTGGGCAAGATCTGGACCGGGAAGGATGGCAGCAGCCCCACTGGGGGAGGCGTGGTGCCTTCCGAATCCAGGCCACAGCTCATGGAGTCGCGGTCAGCCTCAGATTCTGCGTCAGAGCAGTCGGAGCTCAGGCACAGGCCACCCAGTCCCACCACGGGCACTGGGCTGGGCACTGGGGCCATGCTTGAGCCAGCACCACCATTGAGGCTGGTCTCACAGAGGTGAGGGCACTCGGCCTGAAATCTGGCGAAGCCACCTGTGGAGGGAGAAGCAAAGGGTCCTGCTGACCTGGCTTCCTGAGCAGCCAAGTGCCCCTGGCAGGGGTTAGGGAGCTGGCCCTATACAACCTAGGGGGTTTGCAGATCTCCCCAAATGGAACAAAAGAGCCAAGGGGCGTTTCATTTACACTGGGGGGGGGCATGTGTGGTACGCTGTGGGTGCCCTAGCAATCCTCATGCAGCACTGGATGACAAGTGCCCACTGTGGCAACTGGAGATGCAAGAAGCTGGGTCCTGACAGAGCCACCCAAGAGGATCTTAGAGCTCCAGGGCTGAGAGCCAAGGCAGATGTGAGGGCTCAACTGAGGACAGCAGTCATCAGTTAAAGAAGAAGAAAGGTCTGGGTGTCAGTTCTCTACCTGGGCATCTCCTGATCGGGTGTGGTCAGGAGAACGCTAAGGGATGAAGTGGGACCCCAAGAAATGGGGAGCTTGGGAGAGAGTATGACATTCCATCTGAATGATTCCAAAGTCCTGAGAAGCCAGCAACTCTTTCGTCTACAGATTCGATCATTTCCCTGAGCTGGGGGTGGGGACCTGGAAACCTGACACTTTCTATATTTATATATTCTCTTTACGGCCCAACTGTCCTTTCTTGGTGACCAACTGATCAGGAGGTGGGGACAGCTGCCTCTATAGCTTCACAGGAACCTTGCCCCTGCACTGGGCCTCTGGGGAGGGGGCATCTGGCTTGCACAGGGCCAACAGACCTGTATCAACTTGCCTCCACTTCGCCCATCCAGGGCCCTGCCCTGACTACAGGGGAGGCTGGTCTCTTGTCCTCATGCCTTCTCCTGCCTGCACACCTTCTCCAGGATTTTCCCCCACCATCTCAGGGCCTGGGATTTCCCCTCCTGCTGTCTGGCCTCTGCCTCCTTTGAGGTACAGAGGAGCAGGGAGCACCAGGAAAGTGGGGAAGCTGTTGGCCAGACACAGAGGTCCCAAACGTAGGACTTTGTTCTTGAGCATCCTGTTAACTAGGTCAGCTCTGCCCAGTTCTCCCCATTTTCTAGACTAAGAACTGGGGCTTCTCAAGGGTGAAGGACCTGCCCAAGGTCATGATCAGGCTCCCCTCCCCTGAAAGCAGCCTAGTAGCTGTTGGGAGAGGGAGTCTCACCTCCACTTTAGACAAAATAGACGGGGCTTACCCAAGGTCAAATTAATTATGAATCCCCTTGGAAGGCAAGGTCTTGCTTCCCTAGGCAGGGGTCCTCCCCTGGCAGGTGCCCACCAAGTCCACTCTATACCTACCTTGCAGGTAGTATGCCAGGTAGCCTTCCTCCCGCAGCTTCTGGAGCAGGGTGCCCAGCACCGACTCAGCCTCCCACTCCTCAGCCTCGGCCTCGCCCTCGCGCCGTCGCCTTCCCCCGCCTTGGTCATACAGGAGCACCGGGGCAGGGGGAGGCGGCT
>NW_026000346.1:0-2498 GCF_001458135.2 Marmota marmota marmota
TTTATATATATTATAACATAGCCATTTGTAACATGCTAAGCTAGATAAGTTTCTAGATACTGTATATAATATATGTTATATTGTACTATACAATACTACATATATTATTAATTACTGTACTATATATGTGTATATATATATATATATGCATCAGAGGTGGCATAAATCCTTGTTTGTGGTTTATGGGTTGAAGGAGGCAATAGGGGGAGGACAAAAATTATGAATTCTATCAATAAAGAAATGAAAAGCAAGGTAAGTCCATTGTAAAGATATATTTATACCATCCACACAATATAGGATAAGAAACAGGCAGCTGAACATCCATCTAGCAGGTGGTTAAATAGCACTCTGGTTATGAAGGAGGCATTGTAGTTTTCTCTAAATGGAAAGCAAAGTAAACGTTTATTTTTAAGAATTTCCATTTCAAGTGAGACATTTGCATAGCACCACCAGCATCTTAATCTTTTGAAATGCTTTTTATAAGTCATTCAAGGACTCTAAAATAATGTTTCTTTTTATAGTTTGACTGCTTGGCATTAAAAACAGTAGAATGTTGCCCTTCATGGTGCAGTTTGCAAAAGGAACATGGATTTTCTTTCTTTCTTTCTCTGCTCTCAACAGCTCTATGACTCTTAAAGCAGGAAATGTTTGAAGCTCAGACTGTGTAGTTGTGTTTGGCCATCTTCCTGTTTGACAGACATTTTTTTTCCCTTTCCATTATTTTAATTTCAAAGTGCATTGGAGTTAGATTTTCAGACTTTCATTTTCTCTGAGAGAAGAACCAAACTGCATATTTAACCAGGTCTTTTTTTTTCCTAAGAAAGGTCAGTCAAAAGTTTTAAACAAAATAAAACAGAACAAAAATAAAACATCAAACAAACCCATGAACAATATTTATTTTTTAGTTAACATTATCTTTTCTTTCATTATCTACTCCCGGATTCCAAGTGAAATAGTGGCCCTAATCATCTATTTACATGATATTCATAACATGTAAATATACACAAATATTTGCATCATTTATGTCTGTATACACATAATTTACTTGTCAATATGTATCGTGTCTCTGGCAATATATATTATATGGCAGGATACTTAAAATTGTATTGTATCTTCACTTTTTATTTAATGAAGGAGACACTGAGCAATAATGATTGCAATTACAATTAGCCCCATGAGGATAAAATAAAATTTTCAGCCTTCACTCCAAGCACAGTGATGAAGGGTGTATTTTTCAATTTCTTCTCTTCTTCATTCATCAAAACAAGTTAAATGTCCTCTGGGAATCTTTTAGATTAATATTCTATCTCAGTTGTCAGGTGCCAGGTCATCAAAACAGAGTCAAGAAATGCTTAAAAGGTGTGGCTCACTGGCAGGTGGTATGACACTCTTCAGACCAAAGAGGAAGTGCAAATACACTTTGAAATAGAGTTTGAAAGCTAGCTAAAATTTGGTGTTAATTCTAAATGACCTTCATTGGCCTTAGTTACATCTATTATTGAAGGGACCTTTTGACATTATTCACAGAAAAAATCTGGAGATAATTGATATCGAAGTACCTTTAGGCCTTGAGTAGCGTGTTAAGTATTAAGTGAAGTCTGAAAGCTTAACTTGGACTCTAGGTTGGAAAAAATGGTCTCTGATGACTAGTAATATATATGTTCAGTACATCCAGTTTTATTTAAGCATATTAATTAATTAATTAATTAATTTGTAAGAATTAATTGTGCAATTTGTTTTCAAAATGCAACTTATGTTAAATATATTAAATATAATATATATTTAAGAAGTACTTACTGGGGGCTTGTTGCATACTGGTATTTTGTTAGACACCAAGAGTCCAGTGGCAAATAAGTTCCCGAGTTCTCTTTTCTTCCCAATACAATAGCTTCTTGGTATAAACCTTAGTTACAGTCAATATCTTTTTGTGGTAGAAACTAAATCTCTTGTAAAAGGAAAAATGTGGCAAGTTATAAACTTCAAATACCTTTTTTCTTCTCTCTCAGTCTTATATTGGCTCTTTAATAAAACAATCCAAGTGTCTGTTACTTCTCCCATGACAGAATGAGTTGATCACCATGTCTAGTTGTGTATCCCATCTCTGAAACTATCAATTTCCAGCACTAATGTATCAAACCTGAAAGTCCCAACTAGAAGGTGACATTACTTAACAGGTACAACAGGGAAGAAGACTGTGCAAGGAGATATATGAGCTATAGGAAATGGGTTTTAGTATCATCAACAGAGGCTAATTTCTTTATAAGATATAGCTGAAAACTCTTAGGAAATAAATGATGTATTTAATCAGAGATAGGAAGTCATTAGTATGTCTGCTGCCTATACCTTGATTTTTTGCAGTAACCATAACATATACAGTGTTACACAAATCTATACTTAGTTTAGACTACTACTAGATTCATGAATGTTACTTATTCCCTTCACAGGTACTCTAGGAACTGGGCTATATATGAAATTTCAAAAATAAATCATTGCATCTT
>NW_026000347.1:0-2428 GCF_001458135.2 Marmota marmota marmota
TGAGAGAGAGAGAGAGAGAGAGAGAGAGAGAGAGAGAGAGAGAGGATAAAAGAGAAAAGGGGTAGAAGAGGAAGAACCTTGTCTCCTACCTGATTTTAGACTCTCATGTATAAAAATGATTTTTCATATTTAGTACTGACCTCAAGGGAAGAAAAAAAAAACCTAACATTTACTGAGCACAAATCCTATGTGTTGGGTATTATTCTGGCAAAGGGAACAAAATGTTGAGAATTTACTATGAATAACCTTCATTTACATATTCTGCATCTGAAATCCACCTTGCAATTAACAAGGAAATTTAAATGGTCACGTAAGTACCATATCTCTGACTAGTATATTAGCTCCTGGGTGGTCACTCTGGAATTTCCATGTGACAATAGGAACAATTTCCTAAATTTACCAAGAACACTAACTATATAAGTGCAAATGTTTTGCTGTTGTTTGTTTTTATGGCACCAGAGATTAAACCCAGGGTGCTTTATCATTGAGCTACAACTCCAGCCCTTTTTATTTTTATTTTTTATTTTGAGACAGGTTCTCATTAAGTTGCTCAGGCTGGCCTCAGACTTGCAATCTTCCTGTCTCAGCCTCCCCAGTCACTGGGATTACAGGCGTGTGCCACCACACATAGTAAGTGCAAATGTTTTAAACAAGAGAAAAGTATATATTTGGCTAAAAGATATTACAGCCTAGGAAAATTCTAATTTCTATATTACAAATTTACTGTAGTTTTTGGTACAATCAGCTTTTTGTAATAGCATTACTTTAAAGTCATCTTGACAGCCTGTATGAAACAATAAAAGATAATTAAAATCTATTAAATTACATATATCAGCCAAGAAATTGTATATATTAAATATAGTAGTGTTAATCTTTGAAAATCTTTTGAATGAAAGAGGCTCAAAATGTTAATTTTCTGAAATGAACAACTTGGAGCTAAGCTCAGCAGGAGTGAATTGAAAGCTAGCACAAAGCTAGGGAGATTGAAGGGAGAAGGTAACATATTTCTTACAACAATGGAAAGATGGGAGGCAGGGATCCCTACAGACCCTTAAGGTCTTTTTAGCTACAAAAACTTTTAAAAAGGAACAAGGTATTAGAAAAATTGTCAGTTATTTTTATCAATGAAACAACCACCGAAATTTGGCTAACTTAAAGGAAGATAACGAAAGAAGACATCTTGGAGAATCCAAGAAAGCAACTGCAAAGACAAGGATGCAGGGAGATAAGGGGGAAGAAAACTACAATAAATAAGGCACATCTATTTTTAAACAGTTTCAACTGTTTCCCTTCTAAAATTAGTGCTTTGAGAGTCATTGGTCCCCAGTGGGGCAGCATTACAGACTCAAAAATATCCTTAAAATCATGCTCTCAAATCTTCAAATTTTTAATTATCCTTTTCTTGCCCACCCCGCCTCTATTTTGGTCAAATAAAAATATTCTATCATTTTAGCAGCAATTCAGCAACCTGTACTTGTAGGGTTTGTTGTAAACCTCACTGCTCTTCCATATCTATCACTAGAGAAAGCAAAAAATGCTGCAAATTAATTTGAAATAAAGCTAGGTTCAGAGCCCATGCCCTGAAACATGCAACTCAAATTGAATCCCTCATGTAAGAAGAGCATGAGACCAACATAAAATCTTTCCACAATATTTTGAAAAGCTAAAGTAATAGCATGAACGCTGTATCAGTGCATAACAATTTCAAATAGCAGTGCTCTCTATTGCCTTTACAATGTGGTATCTTCATCTTCCCTGAAGTCTGCCACCAGGAGTGAGTGCTTGTCAGGTTCACTAGTAACAACACTGTTTAGGGAACGTCTATCAGACAATAGTGAGTTTATGGAGGCTCTGCTGTAATTAACAATCCGGTCCAGCAAACCCAGTTTAGGAGAATTTCTTGAAGTGTCATCTATTCCAACATGAATGCTGATTTCTGAAGAACTCTTCTGTCCTATCTGGCTCCGAGAACGCAGTTCATAGTTCTCATAAGTTGGTTTCCTATAACTGGACACATGGAAAAGGATACAAGTTTAAAATAACCAAGTGATGAATAAGGTGCTTGTTACATGAACAAATGAAAGAAGATGTAACTGGTATGAAATGTACAAAGGTTATCACTGCTAGGAAGGTAGCTTGAAATGATCAGAAATTCTATTCTCAGAACCAGATTTTAGCCGGACTAGATTTTATCTCGGTGCTACTGGTTACTATGCATAAACTACATGAAGTGACAATTACATAGCTAATTATTATTAATTATTATTGCTTAATAATTATTATTAAGAATGGCTTGAGTTTATTATTGATCCATGGTCAAGACTGACCATGAATGATAAAAGGTTTGTAAAAAAAAAACAGAATGAGCAAACCATTATACTTACAGTTTAAGAAAGAGAGAAGAAAGTACCACAGAAACAGATGAAGC
>NW_026000348.1:0-2351 GCF_001458135.2 Marmota marmota marmota
ATATATATATATATATATATATATATATATATATATATCCAAATGAAAGTAAATCAGTATGTTGAAAACATATCTGTATTCCCATGTTTACCGCAGTGCTATTAATAGCCATGAAATCGAAATAACCTGTGTGTCCTTCAACTGATGAATGGATAAAGCAAATATACACAATGGAATACTATTTAGCCATAAAAAATGACTGAAATCTTTGTCATTCACAGCAATGTGGATGGAACTGTGATAATTATGTCAAATGAAATAAACCGGGCATTGAAAGATAAGTATCGCATGATCTCACACATATGTAGAATCTAAAAATGTAATCTCATAGAAGTTAAGAGTAGAATAGTGGTTATCAGAGGCCTGGGAAAATAGCAGGGATAGAGGTATGGGGAAAGGTTGATCAATGGGTACTAAATTTTAGTCAAACTGCAGCAAGAAGTTATGCTGTGTGGGGCTGGGGATGTGGCTCAAGCGGTAGCGCGCTCCCCTGGCATGCATGTGCCCGGGTTCGACCCTCAGCACCACATACAAACAAAGATGTGTCCCCCGAAAACTAAAAAATAAGTATTAAAAAAAATTCTCTCTCTCTCTCTCCTCGCTCTCTCTTTATAAAAAAAGAAGTTATGTTGTGCTAGTGTACTATAGGGTGATTATAGATAACAATAATGTATTGTGCATTTCAAAAAGCTAGAAGAAAGCCTTTTGAAAGTTTTCTCCATGAAGAAATGATAAATGTTTGAGGAGATATAGGATGTTTCATCTGATTTAAACATTGCACAATATATACATGTATATAACATTACATGGTGCCCCATTATTATGTACAAGTTTATGCTTTGTTTGTTAAAAATAAAATTAAAAAATAAAAATAAAACATATATTTTCCATTAAAATATTATTAATTATTAAGTGTGCCTTTATTTTGACTTGGCTCTGATAGGTGTCTCCCCCATTTCTTCAACACATGCCCAATTTTATAGCAGAAGTTGGCATTAAAAATAGTAGTTGACCCAGTGGCTTGGGAGGTTGAGGCAGGAGCATTGCAAGTTAGAGCCTGGCCTCAGCAACTTAGGAAGACATCAACAACTTAGCAATACTCTCTTCCAAAATAAAAAATAAAAATGGGCTGGGGATATGACTCAGTGGTTAAGCACCTTGGGGTGCAATCTGTGGTACCAAAAAAATATAGTAGTTGAGATATGGAAATTCCCTTTGGTATTTACCTTTTGGGGAATGCCTTTAATTTATTGGACTTTAGTCAGCTTTTCTTCTAATAATCAACAGTGCTTCACAAGCAATGCAGCTGGTTCACTTGTTGCCTATTATGTGGTATCTGTGGTATAACTGACAGGAAGAAAGCAATGTGAAAGACCAAGAAAAACAGTGAGCTAAGCTATAGCATTTCAGACATTCTGTTCTATGTGGTTGTAAAATTTCATGCTTTCTTTTTCTCATGCAAAATTTAGGTTGCCAGATGTCCTGTGTGCATATGACTGTTCTTTGTGTCTGTGCCATATCCCATTTTCATATGTATCAGAATACATAATGGTCCCTCCATTTGAGCCAAGTCAGACACAGTTAGTTGACTACTGTTGGCATTTGTTCCTGCCCCCTATTTCCCCACCAACCTGGTTGGAATATGTCCCACATTCTCCAAGCTAAAACCTTTCACCAAACTTTCTCATACATCTGAATCACTGTGAGGAAGAATAATAACTGAGGCAAGGTCCTGTTAGTCCTGTTAAATGATGATGGTAGTTATTCCCTCTAGACATTACTCAAGAGACCAGTGCAGTTTAACCTTTTAACTCTCAATTATTTTTTTTTTACCTAGAAATCATATAAATTGGAAAAGAAACAAGTAACTGCTTTGTGGGTTTCAATTTTTAAATTCAATTCTTTTTTGGTGGAGACACAGAAATTAGTCTGTTGTGACTTGTTTTCTCTAGGTTGGGCTAAAAAGATGAAGAAATAAGCTCCAACTAATTATAATAAGTTATCATCTAGTTGTCATGCTGCAGGAAGAAATTGGCATTGTAGATAATCTATGTTTCTTGTAGAGTGCCATATATATATATATATGTGTGTGTGTGTGTGTGTGTGTGTGTGTGTGTGAAAGCTTTTATTTTAAGAATACTATAAAAATTGTTTAATACAATAATTACATCAAACTTAACTGAATTTTGCTTAGATTGCCCATACAATCCTGGCATAAAAGCACTGCTTACTAGAGAAAAAAAATCTGTGAAATTAAAATACATTTAAATTTAAGTTTTGGTCCTTAAGGTTCTTGGGTTCATTATTATGAACACAAGATATTATGATAAAACATTATATATATATATATA
>NW_026000349.1:0-2109 GCF_001458135.2 Marmota marmota marmota
CGCAAATAAGATTTGAGATGAAAAAGGAAATATCAACCTATATGCTACTGAATCCATAGAATCATCAGAAACTATTTTGAAAATTTCTACTCCAATGAACTATAAAATCTTAAAGATATTGACATATAGCTTTTATAATGTTGAGATAAATTTTTCTATCTGTAGTTATATGTGAACAACCTAAGGCCAACATTATATTAAATGAAGAGAATCTGAAAGCATTTCCTCTATAAACAGGAACAAAACATGCCCTCTTTTCCCACTCCTATTCAACATAGACCTTGAAATTCAAACCAGAGCAATCAGGCAAGAGAAGGAAATTGAAGACATGCAAATATGAAAGAAGAGCTCAAATTATCTCTGTTTAATGATGTCATAATCCTATATTTAGAAGACCCAAATAACTCTAGCAGAAGACTTCAAGAGTTCATATATGAATTCAGCAAAATAGCAGGATACAAATCAGCATCCATGAATTAACCATATTCCTATAATCCAATGATAAATTGGCTAAAAAAGCAATTAGGAAAACAACCCATTCACAATAGCTTCAAAAATCAATCTGAAAAAAGAGACAAAAGAACCTCCACAATGAAAACAACCGAACATTAAAGAAAGAAATTGAAGATCTCAGAAAAATGTGAAATTATACCCCATTTGATTCAAAGGTATGATTTGTCAAAGAAAAGAAAAGAAAATGGAAAGACCTTCCATGTTCTTGGATAAGCAAAACTAATATTGTCAAAATGGCCATTCTACCAAAAGCACTGTTCAGATTCACTGCAATTCTCATCAAAATTTCACTGACACTCTTTAAAGAATTATAAAAGGCAGTTACAAAATTCATTTGGAAAAATAAGAGACCCAGAATAGCCCAAGAAATCCTGAGAGAGAAAAGCAAAGCAGGAGGTATCACAATATTGGACCTTAAATAATACTTCAGAGCTATAGTAACAAAAACAGCATGTTACATGCACCAAAACATCTCACTCACAACCTGCATGGGGAGGGAGTGGGTAACTATGAGAGGTGTGGACCAGCTGGAAATAAAAGCTAAGAAAGTAATATTAAAGAAATAAAAACAAGAGGTAAGAATTATATATATTTTCAAAGTGTGGCTGTGATGGGTGGAACACACCTGATGGGGTCTTACCCTAATAAAGAGAAAAACCTGTGCTTACTTTATGTATAGTGGTAAAGACCAAAGGGCATAGTAAATAATTTCATCAGGAAAAACAGGATAAGTGTGGGGGAAAAACAGGTTGTTTGGTACTTAGGTGGTTACGCCTACCTCCTGAGGGCTGTGTTTGATCCTATGGCTGTGAGCTAAAGCAGGGCACCAGCATGATCTGGGCTTTCTCCAACCAAAGAATTTCACCCAGCAGTTCCCAGAAAAGCAGCTTCCCTGCCTTATGCTGGCTCAAACAAACACAAAATTTATCATAATTTATACATGGCTTCCAACAAAAACAGATATGAAAACCAACGGAATAGGAGAGACACAGACAAAGCCACAGAAATACAGTTATCCCATACTAGAAAAAGATGCCATAAACATATATTGGAAAAAAGACAACCTCTTCAACAAATGGCACCAAGAAGACTGGAAATCCATAAGGAGTAGAATTAAATTTAGATCCTACCTCTTGCCCGGCACAGATCTCAATTCAAAGTGGATCAAAGACCTAGGTGTTAGATTAGAAACCCTTCACTTGCTAGAACAAAATGATGGCCCAACACTCCAACATATTGGCACAGAAAACCTCTTTCTTATTAAGACTCCTAGAGCACAAGAAATAAACTCAACATCAATAAGTGGGATGGCATCAGATTTAAAAGTTTCTGCACAGCCAAGAACTAAGAATTTGAAGAGAGAGCCTCAGAAAGGGAGAAAACATTTCTTACCTACTTCTCAGGGCATTAATTTCCAGAAAATACAAATAGACCCCCCAAAAACACCAAATAAACAAATGAACCAACCATTAAATGGGCAAAAGAATTAAATAGACACTTCTCAAAAGAAATAATACAAGAAACCTAAAAAGAGCATGCTACAGGGACACTGCTACATCGATGTTCATAGCAGCACAATTCACAATAGCAAGACTG
>NW_026000349.1:16521-30065 GCF_001458135.2 Marmota marmota marmota
GAGTACATTTATAAATATTTAATCTCATTTCTATTCACCTAGTCTATCTTTGACAGTTATACCTGCATTGCTGAGACATCAGACAATCATTTCAAGTTATTTCTTAGTCAAAGAAAACCCATGTACTTGATGCACATGATACACAAGTGTGATAAAGCAATGTGAATTGAATAGTTTGTTAAAGGGCATTTCAATCCAAATTATATTTATGACAAAATGGTAGAAGCTAAGGTAACCACTTTATATGACTACACTTTAAGATATTCTTTTGTAGTCTTAGGAAGTTTGTGGACCAAATTTTTTTTAGGTAAAGCAGATCTCATAGCAGCCTGATTTCTTAAAAAGACTGTGACCTTTGTTCCTCCTCTTCCCTCTTCTTCTCTTGACTATTTATTTCATCTTTCTCCTTCATTTTCCTTCTCCTCATTTTCAAATGAATTTATGAGTTAACTCTTAGATTTTGCATTCCACATAATAACAATTATCCTTAATATAAGAAGAAAGTCATTAGAAGAAAAAATGGAAAGCTTAAAACTTTTATATGTTCACCATATAATTGAAGTTTAAGATTAATTAAAATGCACTCCCAAGAAGTTTGTAAATTAGGCATGCTGATAAAACATTAAATTAGGCTTGCAGACCCAAAAGGAATTTACCAGAAAAGGCAACAAGATGTTACTGGGAGTTAATAGTGTTTAAAAAATTCATGGGAATCCCCTGCAAAAGAGCAGAGTGGCCCCAGTAACCCCTGCTAAAGCTACCCTTCAGAATTAAGGCGAGAGTATACCTTGACAGGTTTAAGTTAAGTTCTTCCCAGTGCTGTCCCCATGACCCATTTTCAGGCTAATACGTTCCTTAATTCAAGGAATATGAAGATCAGACAGGATTACCAAAAAAAAATCATTTTTTTCTTCTAATGGATTTATAGCTGCAAGTGACCCAGTTGTTGGAGAATGTCAACTAATGGGCTGCATGTGGAGATGTAACTAACATTTCCCATTGTTTCCGAATAGTGACAAAACAGGTCAAAATTATATTCTTTTATTACTTTTATTGTAGTTAGAATCAGGTCTCAGGACACTTGCAATGAAGGCCAAACCACGTCTGACCAAGTTTCTGCAATCAGATTTGGGCCATCTCCAACCACAACCAGACCAACCCAGAGAGAAACCAATGAGAACTTCTGTAGATAGAGGATCCTTAATCCCTCTCTGGTCTGGAATCTCATTGCCCCCAAGGAAGTTCAAACCAGAACTTCCATTCACATGTTAAATATTGTCTATCCAAATCCAGCTCCCCCACTAGAAAAGCCAAATGAGAGAGGAAAAGAAATAGGAATCTGATTGCTTATACCAAAGTGGTAGGACGTCTTCAATCTGGAGTGCAAAATTGAAACTATGCACTGAAGGTCCACAGTGCTGAGTCAGGAAAAGTCCCGGGGATGGTCCATGGGACAATAGATACTTGCTTTGACTTGTCCAAAGGTTTTTAGAGTGGCAAGGGGCTGAAAAGCCATGGCAAATGTTCTTCTGGATGTTATTTTTGGCCATTTCATCAAATTGTTTCCAAACAAGTTCCATTTTGCACACCTCACTGTATGCCAGTCATTACAATGAAAAGTTTTGTAAAAAAGAGTGTATTTGTAAATAGACTCAGCACAAAGAAAGAAGAGACCCTCCTGAGACTAAGGTTTATGGTGTTTTCTGGGATAAAGGTGCAGGTGATTTAAGGCATGAGAAAGGTGACTAGAGGTGAAGTAACCAGTAGTTTACACATGTTCAACTCAATGTCATGGCTCTTCTCAGGATGCTTGTTCAGAAATTATTGGTGTTAGCAGATATGAGCATTGAATTTCTGGTGTGGGGATGTCAAAATGTTACCCATGCAATACTGGTGCAGGCCCAAGTGAAGTCATTGGCTCCAACAAAAATGGGCTTTGAATCCCTGGGAAACAACCCCAGCAAATGATTTCACCATGCCCCACGTCCTTGATTTTAACTACTGCAAAGCTAGTAGGAGGCTAATGATAATATTGCTCAGCTCCATGACTTCCAAAATTATTGATTTTTAAGTCAATTAACTAATAAAGAAAAGCAAGTGAAGCTGGAATATTTATTTAGGCTTTCAACTCTGTTTCACAGGAATAGGGACTAAATGCCAAAAGTGGAGGAGAGACTATGTGACAGCATTCACTCCCTTGGTTCTGCTCACTATTACTGGGGGCCTCTGAAGAACTGGGCAAAGTCCTCTATGATGGTCAAGAAGTGATTAGGAAGTAATGGAATGGAAACAGCTGAAAAAACTCACCCTCCTACTTTCACTGGTAGCAGGAAGAGAGATCTCCTCTGAATTGAGCCCACTGAGATCAAAGCATGGGACAAGGCTCCCACACCATGGGATAAGTAAGCTTGGTAAATAATTCACAGTGTCTTCAAAGGACATAGTTCAGAGACAGGGTTGAGATTGCATGGAGAAACCCATCCAACCCACCAAATCAAACAACTGAGAAGGCATGGAAGGAGCAATTACACAAACTAACACTGAAGCTCTTTCCCTAGGTGGAAATATTTAATAATTCAGAATTTACCCCTTTAGGAATAAGCATCTGACTCCTTATGTTCTAATTCTGCACACTGATACAATGTTGGACAGCTAGTCAGATGACATTGGAACACTAATTTCCTCAACTCTGAAGGCTGACTAAACAGGAGAATTTGAAATGACTCCCTCTAAAATTAGGGAAATGCATCTGAAATTAAGAGGGATTAAAGCCCCAAATTGTTAGAACTTCTGAACTTCCTCATGTTGACAAGAGAAACTAACCCCACCTTGGCCAGGCACCACTGACATGATCTCTAACACAGATTAGCTAAACCTTCATATATATTTTCCCTACCTTTTGTCCTCTTTATCACTCCTTCTCTTATAAAAGCTTTCTTGGCCCTTGAGCTTTCTGAAGATGGAAATTCAAAACAAAAAGCATTCTTTTATCTTTCTTCAAAGCTGGCTTTGAATGAAACCTATTTCCCTGCCCATTTGACTCTGAGTAATTGTGGAGCATTATGAGCAATAAAATCTAGATTCTGACTCACTTGGGGCAATACTTCTGCTGGGTAAAAATTGGGTAGAGAGGGTTAAATACACTTATGCAAAATATTAGGAACCAGGAGTGTTTGGGTTTGGGAATTTTTTCATGTGTTGAGATTATATATATAACATATAATATATATTATATCACAATATATAATATATATTTATATACAATAAATATAATATATTATAATGCATTTATAATATATAATATATTATAACACATATATTATACATAATATATAATAATATCTGATATATAATATATAAAATATAATATCTCATATCTGATAACACCAATAATTTCTAAACAAGCATCCTGAGAAGAGCCATGGCATTGAGTTGAACACATGTAAACTACTTGTTACTTCTCCTCCAGTCACCTTTCTCATGCCTTAAATCACCCTGCACCTTTATTTATATATATATATATATAATTATTATAATATATATAACATATATAACATATAATATACAATATATATAACATATAACATATAATATTATATCATATTATACATTATATAATTTCAACACCTGAAAGTATATATATACATTTCTTTGGGATGGATCCAAGATATCTGCAAATTGTACAAATCACCTGAATATAAGTTTATACAATATTTTTAGCAATTTGGGGCATGAAACAATGTTTCATGGTGTTGAATTTTCCACTTGTGGTATCAAATTGACCTAATACTTTCAGATTTTCAAACAATTTCAGATTTCAGGTCTGGGGGGGGGGTTAGGGAGGCTCAACCTGCATGAAGTTTGATGTACATATGGCAAGTCACATATTCAATTCAAACCCTTATTTCTAGGCAATTTTTGTCTACTTTCTCCATCAAAGATTGAGAGAGGTAGGTTTAAATTTCCAGGGCAATATGATTTTGCTAATTTTCCTCATATTACTAATAGGCATTATTTTCTATGTTGAAGCTCTACTATTGAATCCATATGATTTATGATACTTAAATCATTGATTATCATAGATATATCAACATTAAATAATGTTCATCAGGCCCCATGTTCATTTTATACTCTCATTTATCAAATGAGTATAGTATCACCTAACACATTTTAAAAATATTTTTGTCCCTCATACATCTTTGCAAAGATTTTTGTTTTAACATTATTTTGAGGGTTTTTAAAATGCTGTACAGATATCATTTTCATTTTCTACTATTTATTGGAATTTGTTCATCAATAAGAGTTTTTTCATTTACATTTTATGCTTTTGTTAAATTTCTCTTATTTTTCCTCTCTTTTGCACACTCTCCTGTTATTTTCAATATTTTTTCTCTTTTTAGATTAGATATTATTTTGTTTAAGCTTTCTAGTGACTAATTTATGTAATAGATATGATTCTAAATATCTTTATTTGTATTTAATATTTGTATTGTATTTTCTCAAGAATATTAAGAACAGAAGAATAACCATCAACTACTTTGAAATGATTAACCATGTTTAAAGGCAGCTTTTGATAGTTTACCTACTATTTGGTTACTTGTGCTTTAATGTTTTGCTCTGGTTTCATTTATGGAAAATTGGAAATGAAGGGTTAGGACTTTAGCCAAATAGCAGAATGACTATGCTCACATGGATATATACATGTTTCCAGCACTCATTTCAGGTTGTCTGTTTCTTCTGAGCTGAGGCCTTCACAATTACTTTCATTTGGGAGAGTGGGTGCCATCCAAGTGGCCTATACCATCAAAGACTGCCCAGGAAGTGATGGAAATATGAAGTTTCAATTGCATATTAAGAGTGTGCAAATGTCTTTACATTTCTTTATTTGAGATTTTCCAAGTCCTAGATTCTACTGTATTCATTTCCTACAAAAAATAATTTAAGCACAGGAGAGTTATTAGCTAGCCAATATATCAGCATCCCCAATCATGAATCCTAGAGGCCGATATTCAGGCTGGGGAAAAGTTTAAAACCTTGTTCCTATCATCTGACTTCAAATCCAAGGGTCATTTAACTGCTACCAACATAGAATCATTGTGTTGCTGATTCATGACCAAATTTAGAACTGTCACTCAAGGACATTTGGGCTGCCCCAGGAAAAGGACCAGGTTCGTGTTTGATGAACTGTGTTAAAATAATCATTCTTCAGGGATAGAAGACATTGTTTCCCAGTATGTCCAGAAGATGGCGGGTCATAATCAAAGCAATCCATTCCTACTCCTTTACTGAAGCAATGAAAGCTAAACAGATCCTCAGACCTTCAGGATCAAAATTCAGTACTGGTTCTTAAGCACAATAGGAAAAATAAATAAAATATATATTTAATTGATGACTGTAATACTTAAATTTAATTGTTAAATTAACAATATCATATTTTGGAATGAAAATTTTAAAATAAATCATCAATACTTGGGGGTAGTGTTGGTAATCAGGGATTGATCCAAGGGACACTCAACCACTGAGCCACATCCCTAGCTCTATTTTGAATTATGGTTAGAGGCAGGGTCTCACTGAGTAGTTTCCTCCTCAATTTTGCTGAGAATGGCTTTGTACTCATGATCCTCCTGAGCTTCTGGGATTATAGGTGTGTGCCATGGTGCCTGACCAATATTTCTTTCTGAGAATAGCAAAGTCAATGGTAAAATACCTCCAGAGTTTTCTCTATTAATCCATTCAGATTACAGTTTTATTTTATGTTAGTTGAAAGTAATCAACTTAATCACTTAGTTAGTTGGTATTTTGAGCCTTCACTTTGTTCTTATTCTTTCATGTCAGCTTTTCCCCTCCATAGGCTCTAGATCCATGAAAAGTCTCTACAGAGTGTTTCACACTGTCAGTGCCTCTGTCAGAGCTGGGCAGACAGCATGCTCCCTAATGCTACTCCCATCATGTCAAGTATGATAGAAAGAACAGGAGATTTGACAAGAATAGGAATCCTCACTTGTCACAGTTCCTCCTTCCCTGGTCATCTCTGGAGCTTGTGTGGGTGCTTATGGCCCATGGCCCATGCAGGAGATGGAATTGGCATCATTCTGCATGGTTTGGGCTGGTGACAAAAAAGACTGCAAGGACACAGAAATATTTTTTTTCCACAAAGTCTGGGGTTCTTGGGGGGCTCTACTGACCTCAAGGGTCCTCTTCCACATTGGAAGGCAAGAGAATGAGAGCACCTGGAAGCCCTCTATTTATCAGGGAAAAGACCTTGGATAGAATATTCCACCCAAATATGGTAGGGGATAAAGTTTCAAAAGGGAGGGGAGTGCTCAATCCCATTGGGCATCCCAGAGCTGAAGCATTTCCTTGCAGAGTGAACATAAGGCCATTTGATTTGCACAATGTGTGGCCTTGTGATGCCAGCCCAATACCCCCTTTACTCAAGGCTGGGGGTGGTGGCAGCTTAGCTCCTGCGTGGGACTGCCACCCACAGGTGCTACAACTTAGACTTCAGGTGTAGTCTCCCCTCCAGTACTAGAGGAGATAGTATTGCCTAATAGCTGACCAAGGGCTTATAAATATCTGAAATTATGGAGCTAGACATTCTATTTCTAGATTGATAGGAAGATGCTACCATTAAGTAATTCACCTAACTTGACACCTATGAAATTGGAATTTGGCAAGAAAAATCCTCACCTCAGTTTCAGGAAAGCACTAAAGATTAGTGGCATTAGTATGAGTGTGAAATATACATGTTACTGTTTCAGCCAATACACATTTACTGAGAACCTATGAACCATCAGGCTCTGTGCTGGAACACCCCAGTGGCAAACTTCAGATTTGATCAGGAGTTGTCTACTGATTGAATGAAAGAGACACTTGGTTTATGGATATATAAATATATCCATCCCTCTTCTCCACTAGATGATATTTATTTTCAGGGCATGGTTTGTGTCTCCTTTATCTTCTTTCTACCTCGTAAAATGTCTTTACATCCAAAAGAAACCTTAGAGGTTTTTTTTTGTTTTGTTTTGTTTTGTGAATTCTTCATTTAAGAAAATTGTACAGTATTTTGGGCAGTATAAGTACCAGAAAGCTGAATGGAGGTCTGAAAAGGATGAAATCCTTTAGGAAAGAGGCCTTGAGAAGTCTGGTTTTTCGCTTAGTGCAAGATTCCAAAAGTCTGAAGGTATTGGCTCTCATAAAATGACTTGCAGCTAACTTGGAATAAGCTGCAGGTGTAGATTTTTACCTTATAAAGGCAGGGAAAAAAAGATAGAGACTCTTTTGGACATATCTATGTATTTTTGTTGTTTTAGTTCCTCCTATCGCAGTTCAGGTTATTGGTTGAATTACCGGCAACATCGGTGTGGTTCACTCTTGGCAATTATATTGGTCAAGTTCATCTGATATATCACCAATTTTGGCTCCTTCCTAGAAATGATGATTTTTTTGCCTCTTTCTCTTTTACTGTAGTTGGAAGAGATATTGGACATCTACATTCCCAGAATATAACTTTTCAGGGTTTCTGAAATTGTCTGGTTATGATGATATTTGTAGTAGTTTGAAGAACACCAAATTTCCTACCCTATTCTAAAATGTTAATTATAATCTTTTATTTCCTTAGCATTTTGTTTCCCAATATCCCCAGAAGAGAATCTGACATTTTCTTTAAATTATGTTTGTGGGATACCACATATTTGCCAATTCCTGAGGTGAAACCTCTCATAATCAACAGGCATTTACAGTAATCTCTCAATTAACCTCAATCATCACAGAAAAACTTGCTGATTCATATTTGGCTTTGGCCTGCCATATGAAATATGAGAGAAATTATTTATTTGGGGATTTTGCTAGTGACATTTTTCTCCACCTTCTGAAAAAAAGTTGTGTATCTCTGCACACTTGTCAGATTTGACAAGAAAAAAAAATTCTGAAAATCTGTGGAGTGTCAGGATAAACTTCATGCAGTTTAAAATTTCCTTCAAATAGTCCACAAAAACAAAATTTCAGATATCTCCATCAACATTCTCTGTATAAGGTACAAGAAATCTAAGGCAGAGACTGCAATCAAGATCAGGCCTTCTTTCATGCTGTGCCTGCCATTGACTGCATTGTAGCTCTAGAACTTGCCCAGTTGGTTTTCTATTCCTCTGTACTACTTAATTAATTATGTTCCATTTCAATTACTTCCTTCCAGAGGTCTCAGTGTAAAACTGAAATTTAGCAACAGCTCTGGAAATAATTTCCCCAAATAATTGTAATGGCAGAGTGCAATGCACATAGATTATCAATTATCCCAAAGCATCAATTATCCCAAGTCATTTTTGCGACTCTTAAGGATATACCCTGCTTTTTTATCTATGTGGATTTAGTTTTATTTAAGTTATTGAGAATCTGATAAAAATGCAAGTATTATATTTTCCAAGGGAATAGCATAATTATTTTTTTAATCAAATGATTTCAATATTGACCAAAGACTAGGCAGTACAATTCCACATTTTAAACTTGCATGTGTATTAGTGAAAAGTTTGATTGCATATCCCAATGTGTGTATAAATTCTCATATGTATTGGAATAGTGGGCATATCTGTAAAAACATACACATTTATAAGAGCAGAATATAGATAATTATAAATAGAATTCTAACACTTTCTCACCACCTCCTTACGTGTTTTCTTCTCTTACTCCAGTGAGTTGCCTTGAACCCACTATGCACACACATGGGAAGATAGCTAATCTCGCAGGAATCATGAACAGATTCTTTAGCTTAGTAGTTGTAGCAGTATGAATTTTTTTTTTAAAAGTTGCTGCATTTTGTTTTCTTTTTTATTAACTCTTTACACTGCAAAGGTAAGAAGTCAGAGTGCTTTTGTGAAGAACAGGGAAGGGTGACTCCCAATCCACTTCTCCTTTAGAAGGTTTTCAGAGCAAGTAGAGTAAGAATTGTATTTGGCTCCCCCAAATGCATCCCACACTTCATCACACCATCACACCTGTGAATATGGACAAGGCATTGAGTTTATCTGGCTCAAATTTTTTAAGTTCACCTGAAACCTAAGCAAAGTAATTACATTCTATACATTGCACCTTGACATCACTTTGAGATTCTGTCCTCTATTTTCCTGTTTTATTTCTCCAGTGTGTGCTCTGAAGTCTACAGGATAGTGTCAATCAGATATTTGTCTTAAGCAGTAGTCTTCAAAATCTAGAAGAATTTCTTAGTTTAGTAAAATAAACTAGTCATTTTAAGACTCTTTTTTATTTATATACTACAAGAGTAAAATATAAAACTTTTTTTTTCCAATTCTTAGAGAGATTTTCATTTACATCTAGTCAAACTAGTGGGTCTCATGTGACCATTCTTCTGGGCATGGGTAATTCTATTTCTGGTGCCAGAACTCTTCTACCATCTGACAATATAGGTTTCATTTACCACATGCAAAAGAGGCCTTTTCATTATGTAGCTAGGCTGGGAAACCACACACTCTAACTCAGTGGCAGATTTGAGTATCCCATGATATTGGGTACTCAGCGAAGAAGAGGAAGCCAGAGTCAGAGAAGTTGTTGTGCAAGTGAGGGAGAGATGCTGCACTTGAAAATGTTAGAGGATCCTCTCTTCCAGAAAGAGGCCAGAGAAAAAAATTAGTCAGAACCTATGCTGGCACAGAAACTTCTTCTCAAGTGTTCCTCACTCACGTTTCCCTCTGTTCCCAAGGTATAATGTGCATTTCCAGGTGGGTGATAGATTGGGGCATTTAATGTACAGTGATCATCATTTCTGGAGATGCTGGTAATTTTAATACTTCTGAGGAAGCTCCTAATCTGTTACCAGCTCAGGTTCTTATTGTGCTGTGTAGACAGTGGCCACTGGCTACAGGTGGCTATTTACATTTCATTTTCAGTGAATTAAGTTTATATGCAATTAAATATTCAGTTCCTCAGTCCCATTACGCACATTTTAAGTGCTTGATGTCTAATGTTGCTAGTGGCTACTATAATGGGAAATTGAAATACTAGAACAATTCCTTCATCACTGAAGTTTCTCTTGAACAACTATTCCAGAAGGTTCTTACCAAGCACTATGTGTTTTCCTGAATTGGTGTTTATACCTAGAAAGCCTGAGGTTCGTCATAAGGCATAGACTTCACCTTTTGTTTTTCATTCTGCTTACTCAGCAATATTTCTGTTCAGGAGAAACCATAACTAACATTTCAAACCTTTATCATGAAATAGTAAAAAAATAACCAGGATATTGAATGAATAGCATCTAAGTGACATCAAGAGTAATGTTGAATTGCATCAGCATTTACATTTTTCTTTTACTGTGGAAAAAAAAAAAAACTTTTATAAGAGACCTAAAGAAAAATACTTGAGTTTTTCTTTTTTTCTTTTTTTTCCCCATCATAGGCCTTAGGTGGTTGTGCTTAATTTGGGTTGTTGTGTTAATTCTTTCAATTCCCAAAACTTGACCCTCATGTGTTGAGAGCCACAGCCGAAGGGGCCCCAGCAAACTTCCAGCTGCCAGCAAACTTCCAGCTGCCAGCTGATGATTGGCTCACAGCGGCCCCAGCAAACTTCTAGTTGCCAACTGATTGGCTCCTCTGTGGTGATTCTCATTGGGCTGTTTCCCTGCCCTTTCAGACCACGGAGCTGCTCATTGGGGGGCTTTTTTTGGCTCTGCCCCCACAACCCAGCCAATCAGCCATAAGAGAAGGAGGAGTGGGGGAGGTTGAGAGGCTTGTGGGAAGCCGGTGGTGGCAGTTGGGCTCTGAAGGTTTCTCCTGAGGAGCTGTGTGGTTTGGTGTGTGTGTTCTAAAAAAAAAGTTTGTTTCTTTTGACAAGTGGCTCCTGGATTGTGCCCAGCCAGACTGCAGCACTCAAGTTCTTTGAGGCAGGGATCCTGACTGCACTTCTGATATCCCCCAGGTGCTCTTCCATAAGGCCTCTCCCCTGAGCTGTGCAGATGTCCTGCCCCCAGGGCTGTGAACTGTACAACCTGGGCAGAGTTCTTGAGCCTTGTCTAGAGCAGTGTTCCAAATGGCTTTGCCATAAGGCACAGCAAGTCCCTCTTGGCTCTCAGCCCAGCCTAAATCTGGGGATAGAAGGCCAGCATTTGAGTCATGGTACAGATTCAAAACATAACCATTGTTACATCCATACCATTGATGCAAACATGAATGACAGTTACTAATACACAAATAGCATTTCCTGAAAATTTGTTGTGGTGTTTGGCATAGCTTTTTTCTCTTTTATTTTGTCTTTTGAGACTATCACTAGTGGATGTAACTAAAAGGAAGGCCATTTTCATGATATTTTAATCATTCTGGAAAATTGTTACCACTTGAGCCTGCAGCTGTGTTCTGCCTCCTGCTTCCTCCCAGCAACAAGAACAGTGCCTATCATGGGGTAGGGACTCAGCAAACCCTTCAGGAAAAAGAGAATAGAAATTCTGGGTTCAGAAAACAACAACAAAATCAGTCCTTTCTCTCCTCTCTCCTAGTCTTCCTGTGGTTAACTTATAAAACACAAAATTGCCATTGTCACATTTTAACGTGTGGCATAAAGTATATGCACAGTGTTGAACCACCATCACCAGTGTGCACTACCAGAGCTTTGTCATCATCCTAAGGTGGAACTCTGCCCATCAGCACTGACTTCCCATCTCCCCCTCACCTCAGGCCCTGGTAACACACTTTCTGCTTTCTATTTATGAATTTAACCACTCTAAGTGCTTCATATGAGTGCAGTGGTACAGTTTTGACCTTTTATGACACACAATTTCCCATGGCATAATATTTTCAAGATCTGCATGGTACAAGGTACCCAAATCCCATTTATTTCTGTGGCAGAATCATATTCCATTGTATTTATGTGCCACATTGTGTTTATTCATTTATCTGTGGATATCTTCGCTCTTTTACAGCTCTTCAAGTTTATCAATCCTAACGGGACCATGAGCCTACTGCCCAGACTGTTTCTTGGTTTGCCAAAGACCTCTTTGGCTTTGCCATTATGTTCTTTATCACTTTCTTAGCATAGGCTCAGTTGGCATACCTCTTCTTTGGTGATCTGGTTGATGATCTCAGTACTTTACAAGAATATATGAAAGTACACATAAAATTAAGAAGAAAAATATAATCAGATAAAATAAAGCAGTCATCCCAAGGACAAAGAAATCTTCACTGTTGCTCTGTGCACATGACAGTGTTAATAATATTCAAGATAAGAGTCACCTTTCCCCAAAATCTACTCAGTAATACAAAGGATCCATTCTGAAATGTTGATGCCGTCAAGTAGTGAGATATAGGGGAACAGTCACAGAAAACCAACGTGATTCCAAGACCAAGCATGAGGTAGTGCCCATTGCATATGAAAGGCTCTGTAAGGCCATTGGTGTATATTTTTGTTCTTGTTGAATATGTTGCCTTACATCTTGAACTTTAAGATATAAATAAAGTAATAAGTATTTCTAATATTCTAGAAGAAATTGAGAAATGCACAGAAATTTTCAGTCTTCTCCCCAAAGTTTCCAAATATATGTGACAAAACAAAACTACAAAAAGAGCCAGTATCAGATTTCTGTTCCATTTACAAAAGGCTTAGTATTGGGAATATGAGAGAAATAACATGATGATTAAGTTGATAGGACTTGGTGCATAGGGAAACATAAATCATTGCTGTTTGGTAGAAGTCAATATGGAAATTATTTTTATTAAAACCCAGCACTTATAACATCTAGCTACATTTCCTTCACTTTTTTGAGTGAGTGTGAGAATATTGGACTTTTGAACAGATACAATTTTGGCCATCCTTTAAAAAATATTTTCCTTTTTTTTTTCTTTTAAGAAATATTGTATTCAGGCCCAGGGTTACCATTGTAGAGATATAGAATTGCTGTGTTTTACCCAGATTATGTATTGGATTCTTAGAGCCAATTGCTATGTATGTTATCAGATAATAATTATATTTAATATTAACCAGATGGAAATAACATATAGCATGAAAGCATACTATTATTACAGACTACTTCCATTGCTGATCTAAGCTGCAAGACTTTTTCAAAGCAGTTGACAATTTTCCATTATATGGCATATGTCCATAGTGATCCCAAAATGTGAAATCATCTTTAAGAAATGTTACATGAGTTTCTAGACAATTCTCCGTTTCTGTATTGTGGGTATTCTGTTTTGTTCTTATAGCATCACTCAATTCTGTATCATTTTGTTTGATATTAATTTTGTAGAGATTGAGGAAGCTAATCAAGTTTGGGGAGAACTGTGTTTCACTACCATTGTGTTCTTTATGTTCTTCATTCTTTTAATATGTATGCTTTTGTTTATAGTGAGATTTAATTTTCATAAATAACCCTCTTCTCTTTTTTTAAACTTTATTCTTCATTATTTCAAATAAAGATGAGGACATAGAAAATAGTGTTGATTTGGAAAATTTATTTTATATTACATTAATTTGGAATTTTAAGCCTTAACAAAGTAATAATTTACTTTGATATTATATAATATCAAAGTAAATTATATATATATATATAT
>NW_026000349.1:36289-45235 GCF_001458135.2 Marmota marmota marmota
CATACCATAGATATATAACTTATACACACTAAATAGTTTAGAGAATAATGAATAAAAAAGAAAAATTGTGCAGACACAGTACTTGTTTTGTAAGTTTTGTTTGTAGTCAATTGCATCTTATAATCCATAAAGTATGTATTTGAAGGGCTGACTATACTCACTATTCTAATTATATCTCTACCATGTGTTACCTCTAAAAATCTTAGAAATCTACAAACATATACAGAACATTCCTGAGCAACACATATCCCTCTCTACTTCCACACATCAATAAGTGTTGTTATTTACAAAGTTTGCATGTTGTATCCATGATGTTAATAATAATTTGGGCTTCAGAATTGCAGGTTTTAGGTTACCCAAAGCCTAGAACTGATAAACAGCAGAATGCAGTGTAGTACAGCAGAATACATAGTGAATCTCTTCATTTAAAGCTATGAAAAAGCAGCATTGTAATGCTGACTCAGGAAGGAATGCTGGAGATGAACTAGAGGGACTGCTAAGGAATCCACATAATACTTGTCCTAACTTGTACAGGGTATGTTGGGATATGCATAGCAATGATAGTGTTGGTGTACCTGCGTATATCAGAATTGACTTAACAAGTGCCTGATTCATAACATGGCAATCCTGAGTGAAATGCAATTTCATGACTAGCTTTTAAAATTCTACATGGAAACCTTTAAATAAAAAAAATCAATCAAGTATCAAATAAAACAAAACATCTTATTTTATTGAAGTACATTTTTGTTACAGTACATGATATAAAAACAAGACATCACTCTTTTAATGATATTCATGTTCATATTCATCTCCAAATTCAGAAACAGAAGAACTCAACTTTGGCAATAGTATATGCTAAGCTATGCTGGAATGGTTAAACCCAAATTAACCCCAATATTATGGATAACTATAACTCAATAATAAACAATTCTTAATAAGAATATGTGCTCCATAAATGTCATTGAAAGACATCTTTTCCTTCTGTAGGTTGAGCATGTCTGCATCACTGACATAGTAGTGGAGGGAATGTGATAATTTGTTCAGTTTATCTGTTGAGTCATCTAAGTGAGGTCAAGATTTAGGAGCATGATAGATTAAGCAACTTTTTTAAAAAGCATAAAACAGAAATATATTAATGTAAGAGATTCTCAGTAACCCACACAACAGGTGACCTAATACTATGGACTTTAGAATTTTCCAATAAATTTTAAAACGTTTTCAAAATGCAAGAGGCATCTGGCTAGACCCCCCTAATACACTTCCCAGGGAGCTTGACTTTCACCTTGGGGAGTAGTGAATCCAACCAAACCACCTCTGCTGCTTACACAGCTGGCAGTTCTCTAACATCAGCATGAAAGGCAGGCAGCTATGTTTTTTTGTGAGGGAATCGGCCAATTTTTCTGGGTTTTGAAGTCCCAACCTATGAAGGTTTTATATGTCACCAAGAAGTCCCTTTTAAAAGCTCATTAGTAAGTACATGGGGCCAAAGTTAAGTAACTACATTAGAAACTGGCAAAAAAGACTGGATAAGAGGGAGAAGAAAAGTTGCACATTCTCTAATGTAAACTGTATTTCAATATATAACCTCCTTGAAGCATCAGAGACCCACCCACACAATCCTCAAAGCTGGTTTTACATGACAGAAGGTGAAGGGACAAACAAGGGGAAAAATTCTGTCCCAGAGAAGTACAGTTCACACTCACCAGCATAAATGTAAAATAGGTGTCCACAACATTTCCTTGTATAGAGACTTTGCTATAACCTGCTGCTAGAGCCAGGGTCATGGAAATGGATGAAAAACCAAAGATAAGGAGGGTAAAGGTCATGACAAAGAAAGTCTCTGCCCCTGGCTTTGATCCTTAAAGAAAAGAAGGCATGAGTCCAGCTGGTGTAGCTCCCTGTGTACTTGTAAATATTTATTGTGCAAATATCAGGATAATATTAAACAAACAGTAAGAGAACAAAAATAATCATCCTCTGTCCTAACACCCTGGGTCACCAATTTCATTATTTCCCTCCATATAACTAGGAGTGGGTATCACTAAGTCCTCATAGACAAATTGCCACATGGCTCTGTGATTGCGAATAGGGCTGTTAAGTTTCTTATAGTAGTTTATAATTATCATGAGCTAATGCTTTGTGTCATATGATCTGAAGATTTGGGAACAGCTGCAAAAACACTGATAGGAGTTCAGGGCTCCAGATTCCATGAATAATTCTTATCACATACATATATTTCTAAAATGGAAAATTTAAGCTCTATCAATGATTCAAACTCTATAGTGGGTTGTTAAAGAAACTTTTGGTTTGTGTGAATGTACGTGTTTATGTGTGTGTTTGTGTGTGTGTATCAGTGAAAATTATGGAAACGATAACTCAAAGAGTCTGGGGTAAACCCAGAGTATAATTCACAAATGATATTGTCTACTTCATCAAACAAGTAATTTTATTAAATCAATAAACCCCAAAGTCATAATCTTTATCTAATTAGAAAAGTAAACAGGAAGAGAATATAAGTGTATAATGATTTCTTATCTCTCTATATATGTCTCTACATATATTAGAGGTATCTAATATCTTCCTATTGATATTTTATCTCTATATTGAAATATATACAGAGAGAGAAAAAAAAACGTAGAAAAAGGCAATAAATATCCTGGCTCCTCTAACACAGTTTCAAATAATTTTTATAAATTTGGACCATATTTGTGTAAAACACACAGAATATGTATAGTTTTATAAGTGGGGATAAGTAAATTACCATTTTATAAGAAGTTTTAATAGTTCAGTTGGGAAAAGTCTACAAAAGAGTGTCCACATTAATCAGCTATTTGTAGAATACCCAATAGACACATGCTTTCTCCCTTATAAATTGCTTTGCCATTTGGGGAACAAAATACATGTTTGCAAACAGAAGTTAACTTCTCCACATATCCAAAAGTAAAGACACATTCTCTTTGTCTTATTACTTACCGGCCATGAAGTATAGTGTATAAATAAATATAAAACTTGTCAATATCATCTCAAGTAGTAAATCAAGCAAAAGACTTCCAAAGAAATAAGATGACACTCTGTAATACCCACTGATGGACTCATGTCTATAGAATAAAAACATACACCACACAGGCCAGGTTAGTTTAAAAAGGCACAGCCCAGATAAGATGCTGTTCAGACTCCTGCTGCCACCAGGTCTAATCCTGCAGCTGCCCACAAGCTCTGTGCTCATCCCCCCATGTCCTTCCCCATTTCAGGTGCATCCTCTCTGGGACATCAGCCCCATGCTGTGAACCTCTCTCATGACAGCACCCTTCCTGCTTTCATCCCCTCTGACCCCACATCACCCCTCCAGGAACACAGTCTGCATTTCCTCACTCTCCTCAGAGCCTCTGCTTTTCCTCTGAGGCTAGCTCACTGGAAAGGGCTAATCTCAGTGGTAAAAGAGGCTTGGTAAAAGAGGCTTTTCTGGCTTGGCTTGGCACTCGGTGCATGCCTGTAATCCCAGAGGCCCTCAAAGCTGAGACAGGAGGATTGAAGTTTAAAGCCACCCTCAGCAAAAGAGAGGTGCTAAGCAACTCAGTGAGACTCTGTCTCTAAATAAAACACAAAATAGGCATGGGGAGGTGGCTCAGTGATCAAAAGCCTTTCAATTCAATCCCCAGTACCCCTTCCCTCCAAAAAAGAAGCTTTTCTTCTTCCCACCAGTGAATATGAAGGTGAACTTTTTATACTCATGACAAAGAGAGTCTCCATCCATAGCTTTGATCCTTAAAGAAAAGAAGGGATGAGTACAGCTGGTGTAGCTCCCTGTGTACTTGTGAATATTAATTGTGCCAATATCAGTATAATATTAAGCAAACAGTAAGAGAATAAAAAAGTCATCTCTATCCAACATAGATGAAGATCCCAAAACCTTTTTTCAAATCTATTCTTATGTTGAAGCAAGAAAATGATCATGCCTTTCAACAAGATACCCTTGTCAGATACCAAACCTTAATCTTTGCTATTCCTAATGCCTCTCTTTCCAAATTCCAAACTCTTTCACCACTAGAAATGAATTCTTTCCCTCTGTGGTGATCCCACTCCTGGGCATGTAGGCATGGGCAAATCTCCTCCATCTTTGAAAACTACAATGAACAAAACCATCCTGCTCTTTCCTGTAAGGCTGCCCTCTGGCTCTCTCCATTCTTTGATCCACTCAGGGCTGCGCTTGGCTACATACTTTGTAAACTTCATATCCCATCTCCAATTTGATACTTAACACTTAAATATCTACCAAAGCTCCTGAATTTTCCTTAAGAGGGGCTTTATGACCTATTACTTTCTCAAAACCAAAGACAATTCTCAACCCTTTTATTCCTCACTTTCTCTGCAAAATTGGGACTTGCTGACCACACCCAAACCTTGATATTTTTTCCCTTAGTAGCAGACCTCATATGCTCTTGGTTTTCCACTCCATTGAAGACTGCTTTTCTCAAATAATATTGGTAAACTATATATACTTCAAAAGCTTGTGTTGTACAAGATAAATAGACACAATTTAAATATGACAATTTTAAACATAAGATATGGGAAAGAAATGAGAAGAAAATAAATTTGCCAGTTATCCCCATTATGAAATCCTTGGCCCAATTCTGGATGTGACCAGTTTGCCCACCAGGCTGCAATGCCCCTTCCCTGAACAGAGTCCAACTCACACAAACCGCTTCTTCTGGACCATGAAGAGATCCACTGCCAATGTTCTTCTGCGACACAGGTAGACCATCAGGAAGAAGAGCATCAGTGCTCTGTCAAGAGAAAATGGGAATAAAAGCAGCTCAGTCAAATCAGAGCTCTTAGGTTGGTTTCGTCCCTCAGAACTCCTTCCAAAATTAATGTAAAATCAAAGACATTTTTTTTTTAAAAGTGGAACTTTTCCATTTAAACAGACAGGAAAGCATCATCCCATCAGGGCTCTCCCTGAGTGTCCTCAGTGATGCCCTGGTTACTCCACACTATAGTATATATTGAAATTTCTGTGTGGACTGCTGTGCACTGACTTGTATTCACTAAAATTCATATGATAAAGAAATAACCTCCAATGCAATAGTACTGGGAGGTACATATTTAAATTTTATTTATTTATTTACTTATTTATTTATTTTGAAAGAAATGACAGTAGAATGCATTACAATTCATATTACACATATAGACCACGATTTTTCATACCTCTGGTTGTATATAAAATATGTTCACACCAATCCGTATCTTCATACATGTACTTTGGATAATGATGTCCATCACATTCACTATCATTTCTAACCCTATGTCCCCTCCCTTCTCCTCCCATCCCTCTGCCCTATCTAGAGTTCATCTATTCCTCCCATTCTCCCATCCCTACCCCACTATGAGTCAGTTACCTTATGTCAGAGAAAACATTTGGCACTTGTTTTTTTGAGATTGGTAACTTAAGTAATGAGGTTTAGGCAAGGTCATGAGAGTGGAGCCCCCATGATGGGACCAGTGCCCTGGTAAGAGCAAGAAACCCCAGAAACTCTATGCCATGAGAGATGCAGGGTGACGGCGCCATCTATAGGCACAGCGGGACCCTCCCAGGAGCCTACTGCTGGAAGGGAGCTCTGAACCCAAACTCCCAGACTCTACAACTGAAACAAAACAAAGTTTTGTCCTGTAAGTCCCCGAGTCTGGTGCATTGCTATGACAAGCCTGTGCTAACACTTAGGTTATAAAATACTTTCACCTTGAATTTAACTCACAAAAATCCTGAGTATCATTCCTAATGTATGAAGAGAAACTTTAAGTTAAATTGAGCTCCAAAGGGTTAAGGTATTCAATTCAATTTGGTTTTGAAGTGAAGTAACAAAAGAGTAAAGGCATGTGGAAAGAAAATGCCAGAACTACACAAGACCACCAGAAAGCCTGGACACCATCCTTGATTTGGAACAACCACCTTCCTATGGGGTTTCCAAAGTGATAAAAAAAAATCAAACTGATGTTTATTCATAATAAAAATCAATTTGATCACCAGTGTGAAGACTATTAATATGTATATCAGTAAAATAATTGAGGGTTAGCAAGAAAAGTGTTTGGCTAGTTTATATTTCAAGTGAAATAAGGATTCCATGGGAGTTTGCCAACATCCTTAAAACATGGGCTTCCCTGCCTAATCAGACACATAAATTGATATTACTATAAACATGTAAAGAAAGGATATATGTACATCATTTAAATTACTTAAAAACAAGAGAAAGTTTTTCAAATGTAAACACAAGTGAACAATTCCAACTACCTTAAAGAGTTTATAGAAAACTTTTTATTCATGCACATGAGAAGGTTTATTTGAAACCTATACATCATCATGCTTTCCCAGCATATATCCATGTTATAAAAACAGCTATCCTCCCTACAAGCAGTAAGTACACTTTACTTCATTCAGATGTGGGTGTGAATGTGTACTTTCAATTTAAATAAACACTCTACATCACCTCAAATCACCCACTTAAGTCCATCCTTTTCCACAACAGCCTCTCATCAACAGAAAATTATGGTGCAGCCTGGCTTCTGTAGACAGATATTTATCACACCTAAGAAATAAAGAACTAAGAGGGCAGGCTATTCTAAATATGAAAGTTCATCAATAATTAAAAAGAATGGAAGAGACAAACAGCCAAATAAGTTTTAGTACCTAGTAAACCTAATATCAAGCTAAAGGTCCATGGGGAAACAATGGAATAGAAGAAAAATTCAATTAAATTTTTTTTCTCACATTTAAAAATACAGTAATATTCATAATTCTGAAAAAGGAGACAGTAAAATCCCTTCTAAGACAGAAGATGATTTACTTCATAATAAACAGGTTTTTATTATGAAAAATGTTTAATGCACTCAATGCTTTTTAAGGGGGCAATTCAGGTGCCATGTATAAATACACATCAGATTTATTTTTTTTTATAAATTGACAAACTATACTCAAACATTTGTGGGGCACAAAGTGAAGTTATCCTTCAAGAATTCAATGCTAGTTGGGTATGGTAGCTTATACCTGTATTCTCAGGCACTCAGGAGGCTGCATCAGGAGGATCACAAGTTCAAGGCCAACCTCAGCTATTTAGGGAGGCCCAAATCAACTTAATGAGACTCTGTCTCAAAAAATGAAAAGGACTGAGAAAAAAAAATGTCCCTAGAGAGTAAAATGTCAAAGAATAATAAAATGAGTCTATTATGTAGATCCATTGCTTTTAAAGTTCATATACTTTAATTTTTATCATTTTCATGGTGAGAACATTTGGAGTTTATGCTCAGCAATTTTGAATTCTACACTATTATGTACTGCATTCACCACCCTGTTCAATGTATTTCAATAGAAAGAAGATCCTATTCTTCCTGCCTTCCTGAGATTTGTACCTTTGACCTTCACATACACCATTCTGGCATACACCATTCTACTCTGTCTTTAAAAGACTAAAAGTGTCAGAATTTACATATAAGCAAGAACATGTGGCTTTTGTCTTTCTCAGTCTGGATCTTTTACTTAGCATAACGTTCTCAATTTTGTCTATGGTGTCACAAATGGTAAAATTCCTTTTCCTGTGGCTGAACAGCATTCCCTGGGGCATTCACCCATTTTCCTTATCTGTTTGTTAGCTGACAGACACTTAGATTGATGTCCAAATTGACTGTTGTGCACAGGGCTACAATGAACATGGGAGCACAGATCCCTCTTCAACTAATTGACTTCAAATATTTTGTGTGAATACCCTGAAGTGGGATTAATAGATCCAAATTTTTTTTTAAAAAACCCATCATTTTCCTAATTTGTTTAGCTGTCAAAACAACACATTAAGGCTATAAAGTCAAAGTGGCTTACGCTCTACACAGGATTCAAACCCAGTTCCTCAGTTACATAGGTAAGAGGAATTGCTAAGACACCACTTGATTCCAAGAACAGTCCTAAACCACTGGCCTTCACAGCAATGTCAAATGAAGGATGGATATTCCTGTCCAAAGAAAGTTCTAATGCCCTGGTTCCAGAGAAGAAGCTGAGACTTCATTTTCTTACCCAAACAATCATCACTAATCACCTGATCATCCAAAGCAGAGGTAGATGAATCACACACACAGAGGCTACTCTCACATAGTCCAAATATTCTAAAAAAAGTAGGTAATGATAGTCAAAAATGCAAATTAAAATAACATTAGTGTCCAATTTCTCCAGAAAACATCTGAAGAAACGACTACACTCATGTATTTCTCTGAAATTTTTGACCAAAAGCTGTGGTGGTCAGCTTTTCACTTCTTTCAAACTGCAGTTGATGACAGATTCTTCAACAGTCTTCTTGCTGCACAGTATACATCTTTCATGGCCTCAAAACCCTGTGATTCTGCTGAGCTTTGTTAAGAAATAGCATGTACACAGGACACAGACACTAACAGTTGTAAAAAAAAAATCAGAGATCTCTTCCTGAAGAAGGTAAAAAAGTGACTTAACTCTGGAAAACAGCTGTAATAGTCATCTTTTTGTAAGAAAACACCATCTACTTCAACAAAAAGGAAAGTTCACTTTAATAAATAACTTTAAATAAAGAATTTTTATGGTTATTTTTCATTCAAAAACAATTTGCCTGTATCCAGAGTTCACTTCAGGCTTTTGGTATGCATCTTGCTGCTCAAACACAGGAGGCTTTTTTAAAAACTGACATGTCTTCCTTTTCTTTTCCTTAGTCTTTTCCTTTCCTCCTTCCCTACCTGTGGGGATCAAGATTAACACTGTTTCTCCCCCAGGATGGTTGTCATGTCTTTCAATTCTTGGGTTCAATTCCCAGTACAAAAATAAAAACAAAACAAACAACAAACAAACATCATCTCATTATTTGGATCAGGATCAGCATTTGGGACAAAGACCAAGCTCCACAGTTCTCAACAGTAAAATGGGGATAAGACCACCCACTT
>NW_026000349.1:45332-65698 GCF_001458135.2 Marmota marmota marmota
GTACTGCACCTAGCTAACATGTGGGGAATCCCCACCTACGCAGGAAAAGTGCATTGTCACTGTCACCAAAATATTTGGCCAGATGGGGTTACCCAAATCCTCCCATTACCATCTCCGCTCATATTTCTTGTCTTTCATTCCCAGCCAATGAGCCTTACAGATAACTTGACACACCTGAGCTGCCAATTCTTTGCCTTTCCCACCCATCTTCACCTACTCAGTCTATATATCTCCCAGAGAAAATGGAACAATGTTACATTTCCTCTTACAATAAAAACTCTCTTAATGGTGCTTCAGTTAGCAAAAGATCAGGGTTACATTAGAACATATTTTATGTAAGGAATTCTTATAATTATATGTGAGCTAAACATAATAATATAGGAGATAGGAATGTAAAGAAAACTAAATACCTACCAGTAATCTTGCAATAATCAAAGCTTAAAAAAATATCTCAATATTACAACAGTATCAAGCCATGAACTAATTGGTAATGGATACTTGGCAAATATGCAGGCAACATGCAAAGAAAAGAACAGTGTATTGTAAAGAATAATTTGTGAAGACCAGACTCTGGAAAGAAGATTAGTGAAATGTTTCACCTATGAAATGTCCTTTGCTAATAATACAGAAATTTGGGGTGGGGGTAGGAATCCATTCCCCTGCTATATCCCCCAAGACCCTCAGAATCTGTTCATTATTACAACTAATCAAGTTTCCAAAATCTATGCTAATGTCTCTACCAACATGCAGCATGCGCATCTATGCAAGAGTCTATGTTTTCCCATTGTATAACTGTCAAGATATTCAGACTTCAAATTAGACACTCTGCATCCTTCATTTCTCTTGCATTCACACTTCATTTCTTTCACTGACTGAATATTATCATTTGGATATTCTTTAGTGATTTTTAGCCATTTTTCAAATATATTGACAAAATGATGAATCCATGATCATTCCATGCTTTTAAGAAGTTCACATGTATTGTATCTTCTTGCATGAAGAAAAACAAAGCCATTGAGTAAACTGAACATTTAACAACAGAGTAGATAAGCCTAACTATGAGCTTTTTGTATATGTACAAATGGTCTCTGTTCAAAACAGATCAAGATGAGAAATTCTTCAACTATGTCATTCTCCCTTTTTCCAGAAGTATTTAAACAACACATCTCAAGATATGGATTGATGGATATTTGTAGCTTTCTCTAAAAAAATTAAAAATTGAATGCATAATATTTAGCAAGAAGAGTGAAGCCGGTGGTATTATTATTCCAGACCTTAAACTATACTACAGAACAATAGTAACAAAAACAGCATGGTATTGGCACCAAAACAGACAGGTAAACCAATGGTACAGAATAGAGGACACAGAGACAAACCCACATAATTATAGCTATCTCATATTAGACAAAGGTGCCAAAAACATATATTGGAGAAAAGATAGCCTCTTCAACAAATGGTGCTGGGAAAACTGGAACTCCACATGTAACACAATGAAATTAAACCCCTATCTCTCACCATGCACAAAACTCAACTCAAAGTGGATCAAGGACCTAGGAATTAAACCAGAGACCTTGTGTCTATTGGAAGAAAAACCAGGTGACATCTTCATTATGTTGTATTAGGCCCCATCTTTCTTAATAAGACTCCTATAGCACAAGAATTAAAACCACGAATCAATAATTGGGATGGATTCAAGCTAAAAAGCTTCTTCTCAGCAAAAGAAACAATCAGTGAGGTGAATAGAGAGCCTACAGAATTGGAGCAAATCTTTACTACAAGCCCATCAGATAGAACACTAACTCTAGGATATATAAAGCACTCAAAAACCTTAACACCAAAAATAAATAAATAATCCAATCAATAAATGAGCCAAGTACCTGAACAGACACTTCTCAAAAGAGGATATACAATCATCAACAAATATATGAAAAAATATTCATCATCACTAGCAATTAGAAAAATGCAAATCAAAACTACTCTAAGATTTCCACTCACTCCAGTCAGAATGGCAGCTATTAAGAATACAAACAATAGTAAGTCTTGGTGAGGATGCGGGGAAAAAGGCACACTCATACATTGGGATGGCAAATTTATGCAGCCAATATGGAAAGCAGTATAGAGAGTCCTTGGAAAACTTGGAATGGAACCACCATTTGACCCAGCTGTTCCACTCTTCCGTTTTTACCCAAAGGACCTAGAAACAGCATACTACAGGGACATAGCCACATCAATGTTTATAGCACCACAATTCATAATAGTTAAATTGTGGAGCCAACCCAGATGCCCTTCAGTAGATGAATGGATAGGGAAACTTTGGTATATATACACAGTGGAACATTATTCAGCACTAAAAGAGAATAAAATCATGGCATTTGCAGGTAAATGGATGGAGTCAGAGAATATAATGCTAAGTGAAGTAAGCCAATCCCCAAAATCCAAAAGTTGAATGTATCCTTTGATATGAGGATGCTGTCTCATAATGGCAATGGCGCTCAGAGCATGGGAGGAATGGAGGAACTTTAGATAGGGGAAAGGGGCAGGGGAGGAAGGGAGGGGGTTTATGGGTAGGGAAGATGGTGGAATGAGTTAGACATCATTACCCTAAGTAAATGTATGAAGACACAAATGGTGTGAAAATACTTGGGTACAACCAGACTTTAAAAATTGTGTTCTATATGTGTAATATGAAATGAATTGCATTCTGGTATCGTATATAACAAATTGGAATAAATAAATAATTTAATTAAAAAAATTGAATGCATAGTCAAATATTTAGTATGCAAGTATAGACAATGAATCTCAGAGAGATTAAGGAGAATGTTGTCAAAGTATAATTAAATGAACAATAAACCTTTTTTTAAAAAAAATAATCCATTCATTCCTCATCCCAACATATCTGGTTAAATGTCAAGTCTGAATCATGTCAACAAATAACTAGTTTACAACAAAATACAAAAAAATCAGGCAATAAATTAAGGAATGTCACCAGGAAAGCATTGTTTTGATTTGAATTTTTCTAGTTGCTAGCGATAATGAATATTTTTTTCATATATTTGTTGATTGATTGTATATCTTCTACATTTAAATAACTCCATTTCACAAAACTTACAAAAATAAAAATCATACAAGCTTAAGGACTCGATGTCAGAGCCAGGCATGGTGGCACATGCCTGTACTCCTGGTGAATTGAGAGGCTAAGACAGGAGGATGGCAAATTTAAAGCCAGCCTCAGAAATTTACCAAGGCCCTAATACACATAGCATCACCCTGTCTTTAAAAAACGTGAAAAGGTGTGGGAATATGTCTCAGTGGTATAGCCTCCCAGTGTTAAATCCTCAGTACCAAACAAAACAAAACCCCACTTATATCAAGGATTAGTAAACTATGGGCCAAAACCCAATAGTTTTTTTTTCCATTTTTTTTTAACTTGGGAGGTAAAAGTTCAAGAATAATATTTCTTTCAATATGAATTTCAAAATCAGTGTCCTTAAATAAAGTCTATTGGAATGCTGCAATGTTCATTTGCTCATATGTTAGCTGTGGCTGCTTTAATCATGAAATGGAAGAGTAGACTTTGTGAAACAAATGACATATGTGGCCATGAGTCTAAAATGATTAACTTCTGAGGTTTTACCTAAACGGGTTTGCCTGCTCCTGAGCTAATGTTTCAACATTTAAAATCTTGAACAAGAGTTGTTCCACTGAGCTCAGGGTTCTACAAGGTTTTTCCCTTACTGTAGAGACTACTGCTTCCCTGAACATTGCTGGAATTGCTTTTAGAGAACCGAGTTCAATGATGAGACAAGTAGGCTGAATGTGCTACCTGGAGGCTCTGGGCCTGCTGTTTGACTCTTAAGGAAGCCAAGGCTCAAAACACTCATAATCCTGATGTAAAAACACCTGTGTTCTAATAACATCTTGCCCAGAATATCATATGTTTCTTGGATAAGATACTTAAAAATCAGTTTTAGAGACATGTAAGAAAAGCCTAATGAATAAATCACTCTGAAGAATCAGCTTATTATACTGCATCTTCCTGTTGAACAATGGGCTATCAAAGTTAATGCATCTAATTGGCCTGACATTTTTTTCAAATGATATCAAATCGATGATCTAAGAATAAAATATTGTCCTTGAACAATGGGACACAAAACTGCTTGAGAGAAATGCCAAATCACATGGACCAAAGAAGTCTGAAACAATGAACATCATCACTGAAATGGGGATGCAGGCCCTCAGGTACACCTGGAGAGCAACAATACTTAAATATGAAAATGTGGTACTTATGCTGAGAAGTCAGTTTATTAAGCCAAAAACATGCCATATCTTAATACACAGAAATGCAATGATTGACAATGAAAATATCAATAAAATAATAACCAGCTAAATTGATTTCCCTAATTGATTTCCCTACAAATGTTGGACAATAATAACCAGCTAAATTGATTTCCCTCCAAATGTTGGACAAATTAACTGAAGGAACAGTGTTTTGTGTGACATAGGGATTAAGATTAACTAATAAATAGGCCAGACATATAGCCCAATAGCAGAGCACTGGCCTAGCATGTGTGAAGTTCTGAGTTCAATCCTCAGTATTGCAACAAACAAACAAACAAAACAAAATAAAATAAAAACCTGGAGGACTGAAAACACTTACCACAAAGTAGATCAAAAGGAGAAAAGAACACCATCATATCTTATTTAAGGCAATTAACCCCACCATGAATATTCTTGTTGTATCTGGTTACTTCCTGTGCATAAACCACACATACTTTGAGTTATCTATTGCTTTGCCAATATTAAAATCTCTCAATGAGGAGCATCAATCCTTACATTCTGCCTACAGTCTCCTCCCTCAGACAGTGGACAGAACAAACTATCTTCAGGAATATAAATGGCACTGGGTTCCTTCAACACCTGATTTTATTGGCAAATCAATCCTCTTCTCCCTATTTTGAGCCTTCTCTCTTCTTCATTTCTATGATTTCTCTCTTTTCTTCTGCATAGTTCATCTTACCATCTGACATAGTCTGTATTTTCTTTATTCATCTATCATTTCCCTTCCCTCATATGGAAAAAAAGTCTACACAAGCAGAGATTTTTATTTTTACTCATTTCATTCACTAGTATAGTAGAGTCTCCAAATGGAACACATGATATTTCAATTTATCTTTGGAATGAGTCAATAAATGACAATGGACAGCTCTCAGCAAATTCCATATGTGGTTGATATTATCTGTCTGAACATTTTTAACAAATAAAATTTTGACTAACATTATCCATTATAGTGTGTGTATATGTATATACACACACTATAATTGAGATAAATATAATCAACATTTTTGAGTTATATAGTACAGAAGCCACTTAAAGAGCTTTACATGAGTAAAAACTCAAATTGCTTTTTACCTGTTGTGTTTCTCATCTTTTATCACTGTGACAAAAATAAATATTTAAAATACCAAGAAAGAACATGTTATGGTTGGACATTAGATGTCCCCCAAAAGCTCCTATGATAATACAGGAAAATTCACAGGTGAATGATTGAATTGTGTAATCTAATTTGTCTGTCCTAGTTTGAATGGACTGACTGGGCAGTAACTGCAGGCAGGTGGGCTGTGGCTGAAAGAGATGAGTCACTGGGAGTAAAGCAGGGGGTGCCCTGAAAGCATTGCTCTTCCTGCAGCTCTACTCCCTCTCTCTGCTTCTTGAGCCCATCATGAGCTGGAGAGCATTTTATGCTGAGCCCTTCCTCCATGATGTGCTGCCTCACCATGGGCCCAGAACAATGCAGTCACTTCTCTATGAATTGAAACTTCTGAAGACATGATCCCCAAATAAATGTTTTTTTTTTTTTCTCTAAGTTGTTTTTGTCAGGATACTGGTCACAGCAACATGAAACCAAGTAAGAGAGAAATTTTATTTTGACTCACAGTTTTAGACATGTCAGTTCAGATTCTGTGGTTTAAGAGTAAGGTGAGGCAGAACTTCAAGGCATGTGGGTGTGGAGGCTGAAAGCTGCTCATCTCATGGCAGTCCAGAATCAGAGCAAGGAAGGTGTCAGGGACAACATAACCCTTCCAAGGCAGGCAACTTGACCTACTTCCTCTCACTAGATCCTGATTGGTACAGTTTACATCACCTCCTAATAATGTCATCAAATTATGAATCCATCAAAGGATTAGTCCATTGATGATGTCAAATGATACAGCCACTTCCAAAGAGCCCAACCTCTGAATATTGTTCCTTTGGAGACCAGCTTTCAACCATGAGTTTTGGGGGACCATTAATATCAAAGATAATACACTAGAATGATTGGCTGTTTCTAAATTCCAAATGGAGGGGGCGTGACTAATAAATGGAAGGATGGGTAGAAGAAAAAATAATCCTGCATAAGTCCATATTAGAAACAAATAGCTCTCACATGGGTATTTCACAGCATAACTGGAAGAATTTGTCACTTACCTCATTTATCCAGTGCTGGGGATTACCCGCAAAGCTTTGGAATGAATGCTTGGTGAGACTAATAAGCTGATGACCAAAGGAGGTGACATAAGGAATCTCCTTCCTGACCCAGCACCTCTTATTCTTATCCCTTTTGAATTCATGCAGTTCAGTTTTTATGTCTTTGTAGAAAGTGGACTTGGCAAAATTATTAGCTAATTCTTTTATCTGTGAATCATCTGTCTTTGAAGGTATTTCAGTCTTGTTAGCTTTGGACTGGAAGAGGATAAGAGGTCACAGATTACTGCATAGAGTATTAACTCATTATAAACAAATTACTCCTGATTTCACAAGTTTTCTCTTGACCTTTTATTTGTACAACTCCTATATTTTGTAGCTTGAGTACAAAAATGAATTAGCATGTACATTCACAAATAAAAATGCCCACAGCACTCACTGACAATGTCTATTTGTTCATCACATCAATATGTAAATTCACAAGGTCATGTTTTCATGAATCATCTCTTTGCTAAACCTTGGGCAAAAATGTGAAAATGTGAAAAGTTCACATACCTTCATGTTCTTCTGACTCTCTCTTTATTACACCATGAAAGAAGTCCAGGAATATTTCTGCAGGATTAGTGTAGAATTCACAGGGAAAACCTACAAAATAAGACACCCCAGAACTCAAGCTGATAGTCTTGGAAGGTAAAGAAGACTCACATGCAGAGGATGCTGGAGGTGAGGGGTAGGTAAGGCAGATTGAACAACTTTTTCCTCATCTTCTTGCTCTCTTCTGCCCTCTCTAATTTATCCTTTCCTCTTCTTTATTTAATCACATAATATTTCAACAACTGTCTCTCTCAGGCAAAAAAATAAATAAATAAAACAAAAAAATGTATCCCAAACTATTCTTGGACTCTTCAGAACATCTTACATTAGTGCTTACCTCTCATAAAAATTCAAAATCCAAGCAGCTATCAATATGCTCTACTGTTTACTAGTACTTCTTCAAAAATCTAAATGTAGATCCTAGAAAGGATATTAAGTTTCTGGTGAACTGTGCACCTAGAGAATACTGAGTTCACCTAGAGAATACTGAGTTCACCTAGAGAATACTGGAACAGCAGTATGTATGTTAGCAGATGTTGCTTTGCAACCTACTAAATTCAGAGTTCCAAATGATCATCTCTCAAGATGCCATAATTCCAAATAGACAACAAATTCCCAGAGAAGCATTATTGAGAGAACATGACCAGCACAGCACACCTGACCTCTCACCTCAACATCTAAATTTGGCCTGAGCTCTGACTCTTTAGTTCATCTTCCCTGGATTCCCAAATCTCATGTGTTTGATGTGTTTTTAAGTGACAGATATTTAATAAAAACAAATTAAGAAGGAATGATTATTTACAACTTTATTTGGGGTCATGGATAAACATCTATAATCATATCCACAAACCCCTGAAGTGAAGCAGATAGGTAAACCATTAAAGAAATCAGAGTACTCAGTCTGAAATAGAAAGAACCAGACAGACCAGAAATTTTGGCCCATTATATCAGATTCAGGGCCAGCTATTCAAGACTTAAATATTCAATTTAATGTTTCTAAGAAACATTTCCATGAGCCCTGAAGAAGGCAGAGCAAGATTATGTGTCAGGGGAAACACTGTAATATCACAATCTGTTACATGTTTTCAAAAAAGTTCAACTGACAGAATACTAAGTGTGAGTTCAACATGTTACTTACTGAACTTTCAGGAAAAGGTCAACATAACTGAAAAGGAGAAAAAAGTCCCATGAAACAAACACACACACACACACACACACACACACACACACACACACACACCATGCATATTCAAATAAGACAGGAAAAGGGGAGAGACCTGAAAAACAAAAAATGCTGCAAAATGAAAAAGAATTCTGGCATTGAACTGACCAAAATATGTTTTAGAGTGGAGACACCCCAGTTAAGTCTATGCAAGATCAAAGAGCATTCCTGTAGCACTCCTGGGGACTCCTCTCCTCTTCCAGGAGTCTATGAATAAAGGATCTAGGGCATAAAATGTTTAACCACACCTGCAGACTCAAAGTACTCTAAAGTCCTTTGGGCAGGACCGTGATACATTAGTTCTCCTGAGGCCAGTATGGTGAGGCTGTCAAACAGCTGGAAGATGGAATAGCGAGGCAGATGGATGGAGAAGATGATCATGCGTCCCTGCTCAGAAATCCTAAGTGAAAAAGGAAAATAATAAATCATTAATTATCTGAACCTTGCTGGTATGGTGATGCACGACTATAATCCCAGTGGCTCAGGTGGCTGAGACAGGAGGATCAAAGTTCAAAGCCAGCCACAGAAAAAGCAGGCAATATGCACTCAGTGAGACCCTGTCTCTAAATAAAATACAAAATAGGGCTGGGGTAGTGGCTCAGTGGTCAAGTGTCCCTGAGTTCAATCCCCAGTATCCCCCATCCAAAATATCTGAACCTTGAAATATTTTGTAAAATACTTATTTCTGCCAGTAGAGCGTTTTCTCTCAGTTCAACTTGCTTTTCTCTTACAAATTTCTCATCTCAACTCATTACATACATGGAGTTGGGAATATTTAAATTCAATGCTTTTATTAAAAGACTAAAGAGAGGGGAGGGGAGGGGAGGGGATGGGGGATAGTAGAGGATAGGAAAGGCAGCAGAATACAACAGACACTAGTATGGCAATATGTAAATCAATGGATGTGTAACTGATGTGATTCTGCAATTTGTATCCGGGGTAAAAATGGGAGTTCATAACCCACTTGAATCAAAGTGTGAAATATGATATATCAAGAACTATGTAAGGTTTTGAACAACCAACAATAAAAAAAAATTTTTAAAAAGAAATTAAATTTTGTGGAAAATAAGAGCAAAACAAAAAGATGTTTTCTTTTTTACACTGAGTTTTTGCACTGTCTCATATTATTATCCTCAAAATACACCCCCCTTGTTACCAATGAAAGAGAACTAGTGATATTTGATACACAGGCAGAAATTATTTTACATATATGAGAGTTAACTATCTATATTTGTGTAAAAAACATTTTTCATGAAACTTTAATCCAAATATTATAAAATGGAGAAAAATGTTTCTCTTAAGTGAACACAGAAAGCTCTCATACACATTTTATATAATAAAAATCACTGGTCAAATCCTGAAAATTTAGGTTAAATCAGGAAAGAGAGAGTACAAGTTCACTAATAGTCTATTTGTGAACTTTTTCTATCTAAATTTTCTGTCATGAAAAAAGTACTTGAGAAATGCCATTACATTATCTAAACTAGGTTTGCTAGAGAACAATAAAGAATTAAAGAATTTTAAAAATTTAATATACAATTTAGAAATTGGATATACAACTCAAAATTTAAAAAAATGTACTTAGTTTTCTTTGTTTTACTAAAGAGATTTTTTTTGCATCAATAGAAATGTGTGTGTTTTTTTTTTTTAAGTTGCAAAAACAGTATACCAGAAAAAAATAAATGAAATACTAATGAATGTAAAAAGTCTTTCAAATAACTCTTAGGTTTTAAAATGCATTGATTAGGATATTTTAAGCTTAGGTTTTTATTTAATTATAGCATTTTAGTTGTATGCTTATGTTTGAGATATGCATACCTTCTTTATCTGTTAATGCCATTAGACCTGTTAATTTTCAATCACCACTGTTCAAGGAAGTATTAGAATTGTTCTTAATTTAAAAAAAAATTATTTTCAAATCACAATGAATACACTGAAGACTATATTGCTTCTTTCAACTGAGGAAAGTCTGCACTAAATAAAATGTTACAAAATCACAAGAAAAAAATATTTAAAAAAACAAGTAATAAAAGGAGATAGAATTTAGAAAAAAAAATGTTTAACAATAATGAGATTAAAACAATCAGCAAATTATGAAACCCACATGACCCACATGTAATTACTGAGTTTTGACTTTGCCTATCTCCTCTCATTTGACAATTTTCTGCTTCTGGATATTTGCATTGCTCACATCCAGCAGACTGTAAATCTAGTGTCACTACAGGGTTTAGAATGTTTACTGTTCTATCCTAATGCCTACTTTTTCTATTCAGATAAACTCTACTGTTTCATATTTTTTATTGGTTGTTCAAAACATTACAATGCTCTTGATATATTTTTAACCTCTTCCTTCTATTGTATCAAAACCAACAAAAATATTATTTGCATAATTTAGGTAAAATAATTATAACAAGTAGACTTACTATATCACATTTTGTTATTATTTGCCATATGTTTTAACCTCTTAGGAAAAGTTGATGACATATTCATGTTATGTTCAAAAACGTTTTGTGTGAGTTGGCTTTGTATTGGATGTTATACTAGGCATATCATTCCAATCAAATGTAAGAACTTAGAGATCACTTCAATAAAAATGAATGAATTTAAAAAGAACACTGTATGAGCAACCAGACACCAGTAGAGAAAAGATGAAATGTTCAAGATTGTATGATTAGTTCATGTTGAGTTTGCAAATGGAATCTGCTTTTTTATTCAGTTAGTATTCATAATGTACCTAATGCTTTATTTTCCAGTGCCTTAGACCACAATTTCTTTTTCTAATAATTTACAATAATTGTTCCAAATGTTTCACAACCTGTATTGTAATTTTAGTGAGTTCAGAGCAAAGAACATGAACAAAGTGGGGAGGAGGGAGAATAAGAGTTGAAATGTTACCCTATTCCTCATCCCTTTCATTTTTCTGCTGGTTACTTTCTACCCTTTATTGAAAAGGAAAAAAATTCCCATTTCAACATCATTTTCCTTTAGTACCTCTCTGTGCCAATCTGATTGTACTAACTCTGCTAATATTCCTCAATAAAGTAATAGACTTCAAAAAAAAAAAAGACTAAAGAATCTTAAAGTTTATTGCTTTAGCAGTCTAGAGTTGACTAGAAATTGGTGAAAATGCAGTTTTCTAGAGAGTTTTCCAAGACAGTGAATTCAGGGAAATTGGTATACAATCTCTGGTGGTTGGAATAGAGAGTCCATATTATTAACAAGTATCTTAGATTATTTTGAGTATACTCACTTTTGAAACTAGTTATCAATGAAGTATTAGAAGGATGGTCATATACAAATTTTCATTGATCATTTAAGTATCCTGGCTCTTTAGTAATTGGTTTTCATCCTACCTTAGTAATACATTAATACTGTTAAGCACTTTGAATGTTATTTAGCACTTAGCTATATGTTTTAGTGATAAATTGAATTTCCACAATGTTTTCACAAGGATATTATAATATTAGTATTTTCTTCTTTTGACATATAAAGTTTAAAGGTCAAGTAACTAACCAATGGCTCACAGTTACTAAATGGCAAGGCTGGAATCTGAGTCTGGTTTGATTTTACGGTAGAAACATTTCTCACCTACTTGTTATAGGAATTATTACTTATGGGTATAAGAAACAAAGGCAAAAAAAAAAAAAACTTTTCCAAACTGTTTTGTAAATATTTTATGAGGAGAATCACTTCAATTTAAGAATTTGATAAGCACCTAGTATATCTAATATATCCAAAGATGATCAAGCACCTAGTATATCTAATATATCCAAAGATGATCTTCCTCAAAGAGAAAAAGGAGATAAGGTCTATAATTTCAATATGATTGGATTCGAAGAAGTTAATGGCTCCTTATAAACAAAAAAGGGAAAGTGATAACCCATTCTGGAGGTGATAAAAGTAGAATATCCAAATTCCCAACAATAGTGAGCTAAGAAAAGAGATACAAGGTGAACAAAGTGTGAAGTGAACAGGTCTAAAATTCAAAACTATAAGAAGCCTTTCTGTGTAACACAACAAGCAGTGTCTATGTGTGTGCTTGTGTTGCTGTTGTTTTGGGTGAAGAAGATAACTAATAGAGAGGACCAAACAGGACCATGTTGAACCCTTCGAAAAGAAACTGGAAATTATTCAACTGACAATAAGAAGCTGAGAAAGGACTGGAAGATGGACATGGGATACCTGAGAGTTCTAACACTCAAAGTGGGGCCTGAGGACTAACTGAATCAGTGTCAGTAATTCTTTAAAACTACTGTAGAGAACTTTGATTCCTTCCAGGAACCTAGAGAAACAGGATCTGCATTTCAATAAGTTCCAGGTGATGAGTATGCTCAGCAGTGCTTGGGAAGGACTGACCAAAGCTCTGGGCATGAGGAAAGAGGACTGTGTGCTAAGCAGAGCAACCCACAAAGAAAATATCTGTGAATAAAAATATCCTACATATATTCTGTAATGGGGCCTGAACTCCAGACCCATGTCTTGGCATCTTCACTTATATGTGTAAATTACATCTTAAACTTAAGAAGTTTAAACCCATACATATCTTCAGTTCTTGTTGTTTCCTCTCTTGTAGCATAGACACTTGCTCAATGCATCATGGGCATCAGAGGAAGCAAGGTTGTGACAGAAGGGAGGCCATGAAAGTAGTGTGATTGGCAGCTTAAAACAATGGGGCAGAGGAGTTTCTAGAGGTGGTGGACAAAGGGAGAGACCATAGCTACAAGGAGATTGGCTTCCTTAAACAAATAAATTACTGCATAAGAAAGTAAGTACATATTTTGAGATAATGGGAGTTGAATATCTCCATGTCTGAAGTCACTTACAAATGTGAAAATAGCAAAGACTAAAAGTAAGACAGAGGTGTCAGATTGGCATCAGAAATGTTGCTATGAGTTCCTGGTCTTTTCAATGTATTCAATAACAGAAATAGCAATAAATATAGATATATCTATGCTCATGCATGTATTTTTAGGAAACATCTATGTATACATATATGTGCACCACAATTAGATGATAAAGGCTGTGTAGGTTGCATGCCCAGGTGTGTTTCACTGAGAACTCAGCATCCTTTCATGCCTGAGTCAGCTCATACAACACGCACTGGGATAAACCCTGCAGTGTGCCATTAACTTTTCAGATTGAAAAAAGACAGGAAAAATATATTTCTGTAGAGGATCCCAAAAAGGCAGGAAACAGAGACACTAGGGAGAACTGGGGAAATCTGAGTAGCCCTGATTGGATATTGGCAAAGCAATATCTGTGGAGTGAACTGTGGAGTGCAGATGATGGCATGTCCTCCCTGATTGGAGGTTGTAGTAGCACATGATGGCAGAAAAGCCTATGTGGGAAACAGCAGAGAAGAAAGGAGAGGCTGCATATGGAATGAAAAGTAACAGAGGGGAATCCAGGTGAGAAGAGTAGGATTTCATCTGTATTGTTCTTAGATACTTTCTGTCAGTTTGAAATATGTTTATATTTTTAAAGATGTTGTATAAATCTCAACTATTGACAAATTTCCTATAAACATCCCTTCCCACCTTCCTTCCTTCTTTCCTTTCTTTCTTTCTTTTTTTGTGGGGGGATGGGGCAGGGATTGAGGATAGGGGCACTCAACCACTGAGCCACATCCCCAGCCCTATTTTGTATTTTATTTAGAGACAAGATCTCACTGAGTGCTTGGAGTCTTGCTTTTGCTGATGCTGGATTTTAATGTGTGATCCTCCTGCCTCAGCCTCCAGAGCTGCTGGGATTATAGGTGTGCAGCACCCCACCTGGCCATTTTTCTTTCTTGATAAAGGAAATCCCATTTATTTAAGTTCATTCTTCCACTTCTTCAAGCCCCAAATCTCAGCAGTCATTGTCTTAATCCTCCCATCCCAGGTGCAAATCCTGACCTGATCCTATTGGTTCCCTTGGAAACAGAAACCACCTTCTGCTCACCATGACCATTCTGGTTGAAGCTCAGCAGCTCCTTCACTGGGTCTTCTCTCATCCTTGCCTAACTGCACAGTCTTCCCCACAGCCATTGCTGTGCTCTAAAACTCTCAAAATATCACTATGTCCCCTAGTGACAGGAGAAGCCATACTTCTTTGATAGTCTATGAGATCCATGAAATCTGCCATCAGCCCAACTTCACCTCACATCCTAAACACATTTCATTGGCTGAACTGTGTCCTCCCCAAACTCAGATGTTGAAGTCCTATTCCCCAGTGCCTCAGAATGTAACCACATTGGACATAGCACCATCAAGGAGGTCTTTAAGTTTAAATGAGATCATCAGGGGGTCCTCATCTGACTATGTCCAGTTAGGAGGAGATTAGGACACAGACACACAATGGAGAAGGTGCCATTTACAAACTAATGAAGAAATGACCAGAAGACACATTAGTTTCAACTTTCTGTCTCCAGAGATATAAGAAATTTTTTTGTTGTTGAGCCCCCAATCTGTAGCATTGTTGTGACAGTTCATCAGGCAACCTCCACTCCCCTTAGTCTCTGGGTCTGTCCCTCTGGCCTTGCTGATATTCCACACACATAAGACATGCTCTATCTCAGGGCCACTGGCTGCTTCTTCCAACCAGAACCCTCTTCTGATTTATAGCACATCTCACTCTCTCCCAACTCAGGTGTAACATGCTTGTGGTCTTCTCTGACCTTCCTGTTTAAAACAGCTCCCTGCCCTCACCATGACCTTACTTCCCTATGTGTTTTTTCATCATTCTTGATACACTTCTTGTTTATTGACTGTAACTTGCTAAAAAAGAAGGAACACTATTTTTTTAAGCTTCTGAATCTCCTGCACTAGGAATACCGGTAACTGGAAGTGATCAGATAGTAAACAGATGAAATGTAATGTTGCCATAGCATTTGCCTTTTTAGGAGTCTGATGACATCATTAGCTGTTCTCCCATCTAAGCCAGTTGTGGGCCTATCCAGGAACAAGATGAGAGGATCAAGGATCAGCTCCATTCCTATACTAGTCCTTTTTCTTTCTCCTTTAGATTTTACCTAAAATACAAATTATTATCATTTTCACAAATTTTCATCATCACTATCTTTTGGTGAATTAACCACCAGCAGTTCTGCTAGAGACACTTTACCTAATTTTCCTCATTATTCTGAACAGCAAGTAAATGACACCTAGGCGAAGGGGGATGTTTCACTCTAACCACATGTGGAAGCTGAGTCCCAGTGCAAAGTTCTCAAGTGGTTGTACCTGATATGAAGATCATTCTTTTAATAGTCCTGTGAATTCCTCACCAAATAGTCAGTTTTAAGAGAGTAAGTTAAACACTAAAAAAGAAAGAAAAGAAAAGCCTATAAAATGGGGAAATGACTACTAAGATAGGAGAAGAGCTGTTCTCAGTGGAGCATGCCTGCAATCACAGTACTTTGGGAGGCTGAGGCAGGAATTCATGAAAACAAAGCCAGCCTGAGCAATTTAGTGAGGATCTAAGCAACTTAGTGAGGCCCTAAGCAACTTAGTGAGACCCTGTCTCTAAATAGAATATAAAAAAAGGACTGGAGATATAGCTCAATGTTTAAGTACCCTTGGGTTCAATCCCTGGTACCAAAAATAAACAAACAAACAAACAAATAAAATAGGAGGAAATATAAAGGACACTACCTATAATGATCTTTTAGAGTGTTGTGACAACTTCCTACAGACATACCATCTCCACAAAGGATCCCAATTGGATTGAAAAAAAAAAGAGAATCACCTTGGAGCAAGAAACATATACTACCCATCATTCCATATTCACATATTTTCAATTTCATAATTTTTTCACAATAATTATTTCTACAAGTTAACATACCTCAGAATTGCTCATTCATCTTTTCAGAAAATCCCAGAAGAGGGTATATTTCACAGGGCAACTGGCCTAATCTTTTCACCAGTATATGTGTGGAAAGGGAATAAAGAAGCTCTGGGGGAGGTAGGAAGTAAAAAAATACATCTAGAATTTGGAGTCTCTAAACATATCATTATTGAATGCTCCTTATGGCCCTTGATTGGTTTCCATTAACAATTTTACTATAAAAGACATTTGGGTACCTAATTCAAAGTATTATATAAATGTCTAAATATACCACAATTAAATCTATTATTCTTTATAATTATTATAAACCAATAAATAAGGCCTTTGGGAACAATTATGGAAATGTGAATGAATATAAATGTAGTCATAAAACAGTTGATAATACAGAGACCTTGTCCATTTTTTCACTGATACTGATATTGGTAAGGTAAGGAAATGTGCTTATTTTCTTATGTTAGTATGGGAGAAAAAGGGGAAAATGAGCAATTGAAATGAATGATATTATTACTAATACAGTTGCATTAATACTTTAATTATTAGGTAATTGTTCATATCATTAGAGTAATCAAACTATTTTTTTAACATTTCTGTTATGTTCAGATCATAAAGAACTAAAAAATAAATTATTTCAATCAATGAGACTTTATGGTTGTAAGAAGCCAACAACTTTGTACATTTCCCCTGGAAATCTAAGCAAAAAACTAATGGAAGTGCCGACTTGCAGCTAAATAAGAGAGTAAAGAAAGTACTTTCCTAAAAAGACAAAATCAGTTAAAAAATAGCAGCCCCAAAGTAAACCTGACTCAATCACTCAGCAAACAAAAATAACTGGTGAAAGGTGGCTCCTACACCACTGTAACTCAGGAGAGATCCACAGCCAAGGAATGATGTTCATCTGCTACAGGTCCAAACCCCTCTGAAATCCAAACCAAGATTCAGCATCATTTTTCTTTACCTTGGCATGGTTTACTATAAATAACCCTAACATCAATTTTGATAATTTACAGAATTCGTTAACATGAATGAGAGTAGTGACCCCAATAGCCAACACTGTACCTTCAACCCATTTGAATGTATTTTATCTAATGGTTTAAAGTATTATTTGGTGTCAATCTTCCTATCTTTGTTTTCATTTCTCTGGTTTATACTTGTTTTTCATATCCCTGATTCATTCTCTTGCATTATCTAATACTACCTTACATACTCATCATCCATCTATTTTGCCTTTGTATCTGGGTGTGAATTATATTTTATATCTTTTTTCTCTCTCTTTATTTTTACATCCTATATTTTCTCAAATTCTTTTTGGCCTATCTTTCTCCCCTGCTCTTATTCCTCTTTTAAGGTTACAGTAATTGTACTGAATTTAATAACTATTAACTATTTTTTGAGCTATTCCAGAACTTTATTACATGTTTACATGTATATATGGGGAACTGTGGAAAAAAAATAGCAAAAAGTTTTATTTCTTATAAGGTGAATAGTATTTAACTTGGCTCTGAAATGATTATGGTAAATAGGATTCACTGGCATTTTAAAAAGTGGTGCTGATATTAGGAGAAGCAGAAGTGACACACTGAAAAAGTAAATAAATATTTGGATATTCTATCAATACAGGGGTCTTAAGAAAAAGAAACTCACAAGTAGTCCCTCCATTAATAAAGAAGTGAAAACTATACCAATAGATGGGTAGTCATAGAAATGGTATGAAAAAGCAAGTGAACAAATCAACCCCAAACCAATAATGCTTCAACAACCGACTCCATGGACACTACCATGGAGGACATGTAGAAAAATAATTTAGGAATTTCATAGTTAAAATGTTCTATTACCTTAAAAGATGTAAAAAGCAAAATTGGGGGTAAAATACAGGAAGTGAAAGATCACTTCGGTAAAGATAAAGAAATTCTAAAAATGATATTCAAGAAATCTGGGATGTCATTAAAACACCAAACTTAAGATTCATTGAGATAGATAAAGGATAAAGGGATTTATGATCTTTTCAATGAATAATATTGGAAAATTTTCAAACCTTAAGAATGAGATAGAAATTCAAATAAAAGAGACAAAAGGAATCAAATTATACAAAAATCACAATGCATCCATACCTAGAAACATTATTAAAAAATGCACAACCTATAGAATAAGGATAGAATTGTAAAAACTTCAAGGGAAAAAGGATTGGTCACATTTAAAACTAAACAAAGGAGCAAAGATGGCGGAGTAGAGGAGGTACTGCTTCTGGTGGCTCTGCGCACGAATCCGAGAAAACAGTCAAAAGGCTTCTCCACAGGGTCCTGCCTCAATGAAAAACTACATCTCAGAGCAGGTGACAGGATACCATACAGGGAATCTTTTGCAGATTCCACTGGAGCGGCGGGCGTGACACGGAATGCAGAGGCTTTGCTTGCTGGTCAGACTCCAGACTCTGGCCCCAACGCCCACAGTCTGAACACACACGTGACCACAAGCAGCACTTCTACAGAACTGTAGATCACCAGACTATGCTCCGCTCCCATGTGGGTCACCAGACTGAGTTCTGGCCCCAGCACAAGGTCACACCAACACCCCCCACCTCACCAAACACCCGACGTAGGAAACAGACGGAATCCATCTTGGAAAACCTTTCTCGCCATCTCTTGGTGGGCATGGCTACCAGCATAGTTCTGCAGCTAGTCAGGTACCTGGTTTCCAATTGCCCCACCCCCAGATGTAATAACTCAAAACCTTTCTCAAAATTTTTTGGGGGGCATGGCTATCAACATGGAACTGCAACTGTACAGAGAGTTGGGGGGCATGGCTATCAACATGGAACTGCAACTGTACAACTTCAACTCAAGAGAGACTAAGAGCAGGGAGGCTCCAGGAAGATGCCCAAGCCCTCTCACACTGGTTACCTGAGGGCAGAGACACAAGCTTGGAATAGACAATTCGACCTACTGGAAGAAAAGAAAACAGAATTCTAAGAGTTTTTTTTTTTTTCTCTCTTCTCATCCATTCTCCTCTACCCTTCCCCCACTGGTTCCTACAACCCCAACATATGTGAAACCAAGTAGTTTGCATGAAATAGGACTTTCAGAACTGAATCACCAGAATGATATAATAGAGGAATTGCATAATCCCCCCCCTTTTTCTTATTTTCTTTCTCCCTCTCTTTTTTTCTCTTTCTTTCTTTTCTTTTTAATTTTCTTACACCCTCTCTCCCATTTTCAACCTCCTAACTTTTACTATTTTTACTTCAGGTAATTTTCTAAATACATATAGGTGTTTGATTTTATGCATTCTTCCCTAACCTATCTCCCCTAAACTATCTCCTGTCTATTCACTAGAGTTTTCCTCCAAAGTTGCTAAGATAGATTAACTCCATACCCTCACACATTTCCCCTTTAACATAATGTCCTATGCCTGACTTTCAGTTCTCTGTACACCATCAGAAATGGTATGGCTTTTATGAAACTAATGACTATATTTTAAATAATGATTGAATCCAACATCTCTAGGCATAGAGACTAACTATAAATGTATTGATAATGAAAACTTGTTCATAGACGATGGATTGTTGATATTGGGAACTGTTAACATTGTCTTTCCCCACAAAGGAGAGATTTTGGAACTATACAAGTGCAATATAAATCTATAGGGGAAAAACAATAACACAACAGACTCACAGAGCTGGAAAGAAACATGATGAGCAGCATGAAAAGACAAGGAAAGAAAGGACCACAAACAATGCAAGACAATACAACATTAAAAGAGGTAACATCTACAGCAGAAAGAAAGTCAGATAATGATTTCAGGATATTCATGGTTCAGATGTTCTGGAGTCTCAGGAAAGACATTAGACAACAAATGCAGACAATGAAAGATAACTTCAACAATGAATTACATAAACAAATCCAGGAAGCAAAAGATCACCTCTACAGGAAGATAGATGTTATACAAAAAAAAAAGTCCTATAAATGAAAGAAATGATAAACCAAATTAAAATTAAAAACTCAAATGAGAGTATCATCAACAGAGTAGAACACTTAGAACAAAGAACATCAATGAAGACAAAGTATGTCATCTCTTTTTTTTTAATTGGTTGTTCAAAACATTACAAAGCTCTTGACAAATCATATTTCATGCATTTGATTCAAGTGGGTTTTGAACTCCCAATTTTACCCCAAATACAGATTGCAGAATCACGTCGGTTACACATCTACATTTTTACATAATGCCCTATTAGTAACTGTTGCATTCTGCTACTTTTCCTATCCTCTACTAT
>NW_026000349.1:71192-83286 GCF_001458135.2 Marmota marmota marmota
GCTCTCCGGCTCCCTCCTCTGAAGCACAGGTCCCCTCGCAGGGGCATGCAGAACGACCCCAGAGCAGGCTCTGCCCGAGGGTGCAGCGGCGAACAGGTGACCCAGGCGCTCAAGGCTGCGGTCCAGCCTTTGGAGGACAGGGCTCAGCCCGCAGCCCAGCTCTAACCTCTAGGTGCGGCTGCCGGACAATGTAGCCATAGCCATCAGACAGCCAGCAGAAAGCAAATGGCGGTTCCCGCGGAGTGGATTTTCGGCACAGAAACTGCAGCCCAGCCAAGGATCCCAATCCACAAACTCTCCCTGTATAAAAAATATTAAAAAAAAAAAAAAAAGGCGGGGCGCACTGAGCTTTCTTTGCCTAGGGTACTTACAATCCACTGCTGATTACACATTCACCTTTTCTGCCCGGAGCGAAGCGAAAGAGGAAGCAGATGGGAGCAAAGCGCCCGTGGCTCTGTGCAGCAAAGCGTCCGGGAGCCAAGCGTCTCTTTTTCGATCTCTTTGTTCTTCCTGCTGCTTGGCAAAGTGGTCCGCTACAGATTAACGGTGAAAGGAGCTCTTACACGCTGTGTGAAATCTCATTTAAAGCCGCTGCTCTGAGCACCACGCTCAGCACTTCAGCTACCCCCGTGCGCAGCGGCCATCTTCCAGATCCAACTCAAAGTATGTCATCTCGAAAAGAATGTATACATCACAGCGAGACTGATAAGAAGCAACAAGCAGAACATTAAAGATATATGGATAGAATAAAGGGACCAAATTTAAGAGTTATTGGGATAGAAGAAGGTATTGAGGTCCAAACTAAAGGAATGAGCAATCTATTCAATGAAATAATATTAGAAAACTTTCCAGAAATGAAGAAAGAAACAGAAATCCAAATCCTAGAAGCCTACAGGACACTGAATGTGCAAAATTATAAAAGATTCAAACTAAGACACATTACAATTAAAATGCCCAACATACAGAACAAGGAGAAAATTTTAAAAGCCACAAGAGAAAGGAAGCAGATTACATAGAGGGGGAAACCAACTAGGTTAATGGCTTATCTTTTCACACAGATCCTGAAAGCTAGAAGATCCTGGAACAACATATTTCAAAGGCTGAAAGATAATGGGTTTTAACCAAGAATCTTGTATCCAGCAAAATTAGGCTTCAGATATGAAGATGAAATAAAAACCTTCCACGATAAACGAAAGTAAAAAGAATTTGCAAATAGAAAACCAGTGCTTCAAAACATCCTTGGCAAAACATTTCTTGAAGAAGAAATGAAAAATAACAATAAAAACCAACAGTGGGTGGGTAGAACACTAAAGAAAAAAACTAATTAAAGAGGAAAATCAAGTCAAGTTAAATAACAACAACAACAAAAAAAAAAAAACACAAATATGGCTGGAAATACAAACCATATCTCATAGTAATCCTAAATGTTAATGGCTTAAACTCCCCATTCAAAAGACATAGGCTACTAGACTGGGTTAAAAAAAATATCCAAAAATATGCTGCCTATAGGAAACTCATTTGATAGGAAAAGACATACACTGACTGAAGGTGAAAGTTTGGGAAAAATCATACCACTCACATGGACCTTGTAAGCAAGCAGGGGAATTCATACTCATACCTAATAAAGTAGACTTCAAGCCAAAGTTAATCAAAAGGGATAAATGAGGACACTACATATGGCTCAAGGAAACCATACAACAACAAGACATAACAATTATTAATATATATGCCCCAAACAATGGTGCAGTTATGTTCATCAAACAAACACTTCCCAAGTTCAAGAGTCAAATAGTCTGCAACACAAAAATCATGGGTGACTTTAACACAACTCTCTCACCACTAGATAGGTCTTCCAAACACAAGTTGAATAAAGAAACTATAGAACTCAATAACACAATTAATAACTTAGACTTAATTAACATATATAGAAAATATCATCCAACATCAAGCAGATACACTTTTTTTCTCAGCAGCACATGGAACCTTCTCAAAAATAGACCATATATTTGCCACAGGGCAACTCTTAGCAAATAAAAACGAGAAGAAATACTACCATGAATTTTATCTGATCATAATGGAATTAAAATGGAAGTCAACAATAAAATAAGGAAGAAAAATTCCTACATCACATGGAGAATGAACAATATGCTACTCAATGAAGAATGAGTTACAGAAGACATCAAGGAGGAAATTAAAAAATTCTTTGAGGTAAATGAGAACACAGACACAACACATCGAAATCTATGGGACACTATGAAAGCAGTACTAAGAGGAAAATTTATTGCATGGAGTTCATTCCTTAAAAGAAGAAAAAGCCAACAAATAAATGACCTCACACTACATCTCAAAGCCCTAGAAAAAGAAGAACAAACCAGCAGCAAAAGCAGTAGAAGGCAAGAAATAATTAAAATCAGAGCTGAAATCAAAACAAAAGAAACAATCAAAAAATTGACAAAACTAAAAGTTGGTTCTTTGAAAAAATAAATAAGATTGACAGACGCTTAGCTATGCTAAGAAAGAGAAGAAGATAGAGAACCCAAATTACTAGCAAATGTGATGAAAAAGGCAATATCACAACAGACACTACAAAAATACAGAAGATAATTAGAAATTATTTTTAAATCTTATACTTTAATAAATTAGAATATAGTGAAGGCATCGATAAATTCCTAAAGTCATATGACCTCCCCAGATTGAGTCAGGAGGATATACACAACTTAAACTGATCAATATCAAGTGAGGAAATAGAAAAAGCCATCAAAATATTACAAAACAAGAAAAGCCCAGAACTGAACAGATATACAGCCAAGTTTTACAAGATCTTTAAAAAAGAACTAATACCAATTTTCTACAATCTATTTCAGGAAATAGAAAAAGAGGTAGTACTTCCAAATTCATTCTACAAGGTCAATATCACCCTGATTCTAAAACCAGACAAAGACACTTCAAAGAAAGAAAACCTCAGACTAACATCTCTAATGAATATACATGCAAAAATCCTCAATAAAATTCTGGCAAATCTGATACAAAAACATATCAAAAATATCATGTACCATGATCAAGTGGGATTCATCCCCAGGATGCAAGGTTGGTTCAACATACGGAAATCAATAAATGTAATTCATCACATCAATAGACTTAAAGATAAGAACCATATAATCATCTTGATAGATGAAGAAAAAGCATTTGACAAAATACAGCACCACTTTATGTTCAAAACTCTAGAAAAACTAGGGATAACAGGAACTCATGTCAACATTGTAAAGGCTATCTATGCTAAGCCTCAGGCCAATGTCATTCTAAACCGAGAAAAACTGAAGGCATTCCCTCTAAGATCTGGAACAAGACAAGGATGCCCTCTCTCACCACTTCTATTCAACTAAGTTCTTGAAACACTGGCCAGAGCAATTAGACAGACAAAAGAATTTAAAGGAATAACTGTAGGAAAGAAGAACTTAAAGTAGCACTATTTGCTGACGATATGATTCTATACATAGAAGACCTAAAAAATTCCATCAGGAAACTTCTAGAACTAGTAAATGAACTCAGCAAAGTGGCAGGATATAAAATCAACACCCATAAATCAAAGGCATTTCTGTATATCAGTGAAAAATCCTCTGAAAAGGAAATGAGGAAAACTACCCCATTCACAATATCTCAAAAAATAAATATCTCAATAAAACATCTCAATAAAATACTTGGGAATCAACTTAACAAAAAAGGTGAAAGATCTATACAATGAAACTATAGAACCCTAAAGAGAGAAACAGAAGAAGACCTTAGAAGATAGAAAGATCTACCTTGCTCATGGATAGGCAGAATTAATATTATTAAAATGAACGTACTAGCAAAAGCACTATAAAGGTTCAATGCAATTCTGATCAAAATCCTGATGGCATTCCTCATAGAAGAAATAGAAAAACAATCATGAAATTCATCTGGAAAATAAGAGACCCAGAATAGGTAAAGAAATTCTAAGCAGAAAGAGTGAAATAGGTGGTATCGCTATACCAGACCTTAAATTATACTGCAGACAATAGTAACAAAAACAGCATGGTACTGGCACCAAAACAGGCTGGTAGACCAATGGTACAGAATACAGGACACAGAGTCTAACCCACAAAATTACAACTATCTTATATTGGACAAAGGTGCCAAAAGTACGAACTGGAGAAAGGATAGCATCTTTAACTAATGGTGCTTGGAAAACTAGAAATCCATATGCAACAAAATGAGATTGAATCCCTATCTCTCACCATGCACAAAAGTTAACTCAAAATGGATCAAGGATCTAGGAATTAAACCAGAGACTCTGCATGTAATAGAAAAAAAAGTAGGCCCTAATCTTCATCACGAGGGGCTAGGCCCCAACTTCCTTAATAAGATGCCTATAGCACAAGAATTAAAACCAAGAATCAACAAATGGGATGGATTCAAACTAAAAAGTTTTTTTCTCAACAAAAGAAATAATCTGTGAGGTGAACAGGGAGCCTACATCCTGGGAACAAATTTTACCTCTCACACATCAAACAGAACTCTAATCTCTAGGGTATATAAAAAGCTCAAAAAGATGTGCACCAAAAAACAAATAATCCAATCAATAAATGAGCCAGGTACTTGAACAGACACTTCTCAGAAGACGATATACAATCAATCAACAAATATACGAAAAAATGCTCATCATCTTTAGCAATCAGAGAAATGCAAATCACACTTCAGATAGAGCCCTAATATCCAGAGTATACAAAGAACTCAAAAAATTAAGCAATAAGAAAACAAATAACCCAATCAACAAATGGGCCAAGGACCTGAACAGACACTTCTCAGAGGAGGACATACAATCAATCAACAAGTACATGAAAAAATGCTCACCATCTCTAGCAGTCAGAGAAATGCAAATCAAAACCACCCTATGATACCATCTCACTCCAGTAAGATTGGCAGCCATTATGAAGTCAAACAACAACAAATGCTGGCGAGGATGTGGGGAAAAGGGTACACTTGTACATTGCTGGTGGGACTGCAAACTGGTGCGGCCAATTTGGAAAGCAATCTGGAGATTCCTGGGAAAGCTGGGAATGGAACCCCCATTTGACCCAGCTATTGCCCTTCTCGGACTATTCCCTGAAGTCCTTAAAAGAGCGTACTATAGGGATACTGCTACATCGATGTTCATAGCAGCACAATTCACAATAGCTAGACTGTGGAACCAACTTAGATGCCCTTCAATAGATAAATGGATTAAAAAAAATGTGGCATTTATACACAATGGAGTATTACGCAGCACTAAAAAATGACAAAATCATGGAATTTGCAGGGAAATGGATGGCATTAGAGCAGATTATGCTAAGTGAAGCTAGCCAATCCCTAAAAAACAAATGCCAAATGTCTTCTTTGATATAAGGAGAGCAACTAAAAACAGAGCAGGGAGGAAGAGCATGAGGAAAAGATTAACATTAAACAGGGATGAGAGGTGGGAGGGAAAGGGAGAGAGAAGGGAAATTGCATGGAAATGGAAGGTGACCCTCATTGTTATACAAAATTACATATAAGAGGATGTGAGGGGAAAGGGAAAAAAATCAAGGGAGAGAAATGAATTACAGTAGATGGGGTAGAGATAGAAGATGGGAGGGGAGGGGAGGGGACAGGGGATAGTAGAGGATAGGAAAGATGGCAGAATACAACAGTCACTAGTATGGCAATATGTAAAAACGTGGATGTGTAACAGATGTGATTCTGCAATCTGTATACGGGGTAAAAATTCAGAACCCACTTGAATCAAATGCATGAAATATGATATGTCAAGAGCTTTGTAATGTTTTGAACAACCAATAAAAAAAAAAAAAAAAAAAAAAATGCAGGCAAGGTTGGTTTCCAGTGAGGATCTCTCCCTTCTCACCGTATCCTCTCTTGGCCTTTTCTGCGTGCATATTCCTGATGTCTCTTCTTCTTAGAGGGATACCAGTTTTATTAAGTTAGATCTTATGATATCACTTAACCTTAATTATCTCCTTGAAGGTCCAATCTCAAAACACAGTCACATTGAGGAGTAAGATTTCAACAGAAGAATTTGCAAGGGACAGAAAGAGGGCACAATTCAGTCCATAACACAAATGTAACTGTGTTTTNCTTGCACCACTACAGATATGAAGTCTAATGGAATGGAGTAGAAGACACAGAGACAAAGTCCCATAAATACAGTTACCTCATACTAGAAAAAGATGCCAAAATCATGTTGAAAAAAAGACAGCTTCTCCAACAAATAGTGCTGGGATGACTGGAAATCCATATAGAGTAGAATGAAATTTAGGTTCTATCTCTCAGACTGCACAAAGCTCAAATTCACATAATTTCCCTCTTCTTAGTATGTAAATAATCACTTTTCTCATCACTACAGAAAACCACCAATTTTGACAACACAAACTTTGGGAAACTTCTGATTAAGGTCACATTGCCCACGTGGGAGCCCCTCCTTCCTGGTTATGATTCTATCAGGTTTCTTATGTTACCTTGGAATCTGCCACTTCCTCCAAATCTAATTCTTTAATGACCTTGTTGGTCCTCTCATTTTTTTCCTGTTTTGACATAGTTGTTGGAAGCTGAAGAGCCGCTGAGAACCATATATTTTCTCTCACTGACAGGGTGTCCATCACAACATCATCCTGAAGGCAAATGCGATTTCCTTAAGAAACAGTTCATCTTTTCCAAGACTATCAATTCAGTCTATGTAATTTAATATATGAAAATAACAAACCCAAAGGAAAGTTCTAGCTATTGTGAACATTCAACTCTAAGGATTTCAGTAACTCTACACACACAGCTTCAGTGCCCAAGGGAAGCATTTTCACTCCCTATTTGCATACCCAGGTGGAGCACACAAAATTATGTCTTCTAGACACTTACAAATCTTTCAATGAGGAATTGCTAAAGTCATCCTTTAGGAGAAGAAGAGAGGTGAATGTAGGGCAAAAAAGACAACAATAGATCCTTCTGGAAATGATAGGAGAGCTAGAATTGATACCACTGCCTAAAAGTTAATATTCCAGGTTCTTTCTGTCTCTCCTTTTGATCCCTCCCTCAATTTTTATAAATGTGGTGTAAATAAAGTTGCTTCTGAGCATGTTCAATTGGAAGCACACTAAACTATAAGCCAAGGCTCTTGCCTTACAGGAATAGGGTAAACCTAAAAGGCAAAATCACTAATACTTACCTGTACCACACAACCTGTATTATGTGGGAAATTGGAATCCTCAGGTACTCCATGTACCCAGACATCTCCAGATAAACCACTTGGATCTTTCCTTGCAGCTAAGATATCTAACAACCTATAAAGGGACACATATATTGTGAGATTTTTCCTTCCTACAAAGGCTACAACACTCACATACACAGAATCCAAATTTTGTTCATGTTAAAAATGAACTAATCAAAAAATTCTATGGTTTAACATATGGTCTGTACACACACATACACACACACTCTCTCTCTACCTCTCTCTCTCTCTCTCTCTCTCTCTCTCACACACACACACACACACACACACACACACACACACATACAGAAATTCTTACCTTCCTTTACATCATGTACTATACAAAATCCCAAACACATTAAAGCAAGAGATGATTGGCTTATCCAGTATAGAGTCCCAATGACCCTTACCTTGATGATCCCAACCCAGGAAGTAGGATATTTTTATCTCAGATGCATGTGCTCATTGAGAACTTCAGCTCCTTCTCTCCATTTTAATAGTATTCCCTTATCTTCCTTCCTCATTTGCTGATAACACGGCCAGCTGCTATGACTTATCACCTTATCATGTTGTGTTACTCATACTGAATTTTAATAAGACTTTCTGGTCCTATGATTAAAACCACAAGCTAGTCTAAAAGCAAGTGATATACACTACTTAGGACCAGACCAGGAATGTCCATCAAATGCCTGTGATTTTTCAAAGAACATTGAAACAGCTCCAAAAGGACTTTGAATTATACATTCTCTTGTACTCACAAAGTTTTGCCTCCACCTGAGGGTCCCATGATAGCATTAAGGCCAGGTTTCATGATCCCACTGTAAACACAAAAATATACTGATTTAGTATTTCAGTTTTTAAAGTGTTCTATAGTTTTAGAGGCTGCATTGAATATGTTTAGTTGATGAAATTCCAGACAGATAACAAGCACCGAAACTTAAAGAAAATAAGTCATTCTTAATAGAAGTCTAGCATACATAGGATATCATCCAATAGTCAGGAATTAAGAAAAATCCCTCACATTTCCCAAAATATCTTGAAACCATTAATGCTGTTTGGGAAATGACATATTTCCATTTGTGTTCACAGATCACAAAATGAATACTAAATTCTTGTCAATTATCTGTATTACTCTTACGCCTCTTAAAACAACTTCTGAATAATGTTTGATGATCAGCCTCTTCAAATCCCCTCACCTGCTTCTCAGTCAAGTCAGACACAATGAATGAACCACTGATTTGGAGACTTTATAAGCAGCAGTGTTCTCATTTTTAGAATCTCATCAGAACAAAAATTAATGTGTCTTCAGTAGAAATTCAAGAGTGGAATAAAGCACTCCAGAATATAAGAAACCATTTTCTCTCAGAAAATGGATGCAACTATGATTCAATCAAATCAAGTGTATGCCTGAGGGCAGTGAAAAATCAGCACAGAAGGGGTAATTAGGGCACTATTGACTGTGCTAAGGCCCAAGAAGTCAAATAGGCTCAATGCTGTCCTAAATATAAGAGGTGAAACTACTAAGAAGAATGAAATGGAGGAAGAGAACTAAGGGCAGGGCTACTGCAGGGGCACAGGAGTGCACACAGCAGTCTGGCTTCATACATTCAGAACTCTGGTATCTATGCCAGTCTCTCTTTAGAATTGCTAGGCACATCAAGATGTGTTCTACAGTGGAATCAGTATCTATTCCAAGTGTAGGATCCAAGCCAACAGCTATGTGTCCTCACATACTGATACCCTATGAGTGTACAGCTGTTATAAAATATGAAAGTCCCCACACAACTGCCCCACAGCACTCACATCCAGAATGATCTCACCTTTCTTGGCCTGTAACACCTGATCTATCCCAATGAAACTAGGGTTGCTAGTGGCTGGGGTGAAATGTACCTTTCACTTTGTTCATTGACTGAAGAAACTCTAAATCACTGGACTAGTGTAATGAGAGTGTGGTAAAGCAAGAGCCAGCTGTGACTCAGAAAACTCTTAATTCATTTGATATCCTTCCTCCCCCAGTGTTAAAGACACACAAATGACTGGGTAGGTCTGGGGGTATTGGTCAGTGCTAGTATGGGTGTTTAGCATTCATGAAGTCTTGAGTTCAATCATTAGCCATCCTCCAAATGCAAAATGTCTGGGTAAATTCTCAAAGCTCATTTCTCTACAGTTCTTAATACATCTCCCTTATTAATATCTACCTAGCAAGTGCTTCTAAAATGACCAGGAAAACCTTATTCCCTAAGTCTTCATTACTTGAAAAACTCCCCCAAGCTTTAAGATACTTTCTCAAGGAATGATCAAGCCATTCTGAATGATTCAACCAGGAACCAAATGTGAATGTTAAGGCAAAGAATTTCACAGATCCTGCTATTTGGCTTTCTCTGACACTAAACCCCAGTGTTACAGAAAACAGCAGTACTGTAGAATTGCAAATCCAACCGTTCCTATGTGGAGCAGTGACTGTTCCACAATTCATCAGGCAATACAATTATGACGTGTCTACTATGTGTGTACAACATACTCTTCTAGGAGATGGGACACAGATGAGAACAAATCAAATAGATAAACAAATGGAAAAACAAATTCCTAGCACCCTGGAGTTCACATTCTAGCTCAGGGATCAGCCCCCTGTTTTCACAAACACTGTGATTTGACAGAGTCTTGCTCATTGGTTTAAGTAGAGTCTAGAGCTACTTTCATTCCACCAAGACAGTTATGTTCATCAACTATGGTCCACTATTTCCTGGTTTTCCCACCCTCCCTCCACCATTCTCTGACCCCTCACAAGCCATTCCCCCTTCATTTTCCACTTTATAGCATGTGTCTGCAGAGGCCGTCTTTTTTCATACTGTAAAATCTTCACGACCAGCCTGTGTCTTACTGTAACCACTTCTCCCTCCTTCCTTTCCCTATTACCCACCGCACACTGAATCCCGAGAACTGAGTACAAAAGATGAAAGTCACCTGAAGGATTCCTGTTGGTTCTATTGCACTTTAGTAGATAATGGTACAACCTTTGGTCTTGTTCTCTTTATGGGCAAAGGATCTAAATGTCATTCTTGGGGTATGGTCAACCTCTCCCCCAATACACACACTTATCACAAATTCAATCTCCGTGCACCTGGCCCTCAATGCAGGGTGAGAAGCTTTTGTTCTGTCTTTGAATACTTCTGTCAATCACCACAAGAATGAGGGAAAATGCTTTAGTTTTCTGATTCATCCAGACTAAAAGAGGATTTATCTCTGTCACCAGCATCTTGCACAACACCAGACACCTACTAGAAACCCATATTTTTTTGAATAAGTGAATCTCCACTTTAGTGTATTGAATCCCTAGTTGATTAGCTGGAAAGGATAAGTGAGGTAAATGAACCTCTATGCAATGTGTATATATATATATTCAACCTGCTCATATTCAAAGCATGGTACTTTCTACCTCTTTCATCACAAAATATGTAAGGACAACAATTTCTTAATTATTGTGTATTTCACAAAAGACTTGTCAGCTTTTCATAAGTCAAATCTATCTAATCATGTAGCAAAAAATCAAAGCCTTCCATCCACCATTCCTTTCCTTATTCTCCTAGTCAGGATTTCTTAACCAACAGAAGAGAGAAGAAGTAGGCAAGGCAGCAGGTTTTGATGCATGGACAGAATTCCAATCCACACAGAAGCTCTGGCCTCAGCCCAGCAGCCCTCGGTTCCTTGCTATTTCTCTTCAGCCTGTGCCTCAACATTTCTATGCTATCTTGTCACTTTCTTGATTTATAATGGGAGTTGGCTAGCATTAATGGAAAAGTAGAGAGTTGCTTGAAAAATATCAAGGAAATACAACAAACACCAAATTCTGTATAGACCTTCAGCCACACTGAGTCAAAAGATTCTTTTATAACCACTCTCCAGCCTTGGAGAACCAGGAGAAGGTGCTTGCTTTTTCTAGGAATGATTATTTCCCTTATTACTCAAACAGAACTCATAGGTCATAGTATCTGAGCAAAGCCAAATTACATTGTGACACCATCAAAAGGAAAAAGAGGCTCACAAAATATCAGAAAAACACTGACACTCCTAATGCCCAGCATCTGTGAACTCCTGGAGGTACCTCTTAGTGATAGGTTCTAAAGAAACACTCATCTCCCTTCCACTCTAGATCCCACTTCAACACAGAACTTTGAATTCTGATTTTGTTGCTGGGTGAAAAGAATAAAAATAAAATCACAATTATTAGGTATATTAAAAATTATGTAACTTCAATTAAATTGTAGGGATCTTATATTTAAATATGTTCTACCTGTTTTTATTAGAGTGAGTAATGAGTAAATTGTTATAAACTGTGAACAACGATAAATAGACCATTCATTTAAACCAGGTCTATTTGAAAAGAAAAGTACTTTAACAATATATTATCATTTCAACCTCTTTACTTCTAGAACATAAAAAGGACATATACTGCAAAGGTACCCAAAACTAAAACTTGTCTGTTTCAGAAAACATGTTCGAGTAGTGAAATTGAACAGCATTCTGTTTTAGAGTTTGGAAAGATCAATTATATACCCACAATCAAAAAGCAATAAAGTAGCCAGTGTGGTGGCACATGCCTGTAATCCCATCAGTCCAGGAGGATGTAACAGGAGGATCATGAGTTCAAGGTTAGCCTCAGCAAATTAGTAAGGCCCTAAGCAAGACAGGGAGAACTGTCTGTAAATAAATCACAATAAAGCGCTGAGTAGGAGATGTGGCATAGTGGTTAAGTGTCACAGGTTCAATGCTGGTATGAAAAAAAGAAAGAAAGAAAGAAAGAAAGAAAGAAAGAAAGAAAGAAAGAAAGAAAGAAAGAAAGAA
>NW_026000349.1:89199-94990 GCF_001458135.2 Marmota marmota marmota
TGAAAAAATGCTCACCATCACTAGCAATCAGAGAAATGCAGATTAAAACTACTCTAAGATACCATCTCATTCCAATAAGAATGGCAGCCATTATGAAGTCAAACAACAACAAGTACTGGTGAGGATGTGGGGAAAAAGGTACACTCATACTTTGCTGGTGGGACTGCAAATTGGTGCACCCAATTTGGAAAGCAGTATGGAGATTCCTTGGAAAACTGGGAATGGAACCACCATTTGACCCAGCTATTCCTCTTCCCAGACTATACTCAAAAGACCTAAAAACAGCACACTACAGGGACACAACCACATCAATGTTTATAGCAGTAAAATTCACAATAGCTAGACTGTGGAGCCGAACTAGATGCCTTTCAATGGATGAATGGATAAAAAAAATGTGGCATTCATGCACAATGGAATATTACTCAGCACTAAAAAATAATAAGATCATGGCATTTGCAGGGAAATGGATGGCATTGGAGCAGATTATGCTAAGTGAAGTTAGCCAATCCCTCCCCAAAAAATGCTGAATGTCTTCTCTGATATAAGCGAGGTGACTCAAAATGGAGTAGGGAGGAAGAGCATGAGAAGAAAATTACCTCTAGATAGGGAAGAGAGGTGGGAGGGAAAGGGAGGGAGAATGGGAATTGCATGGAACAGGGAAGGAGACTCTCTTTGTTATACAGAATACAGGTATGATGATGTGAGGGGAAAAAAGAAGAAGTGGGACACATTAGAATGGTTAGAGAGAAGTGATGGGAGGGGAGGGGAGGGGAAGAGGGGAATGGAAGGATAGAAGAATAAAATAGATATTACTATTGCTGTGGGTATAACGTGACTGCATGACCAATGTGATTCTGCAACCTGTACACTCAGAAAAATGAGAAATTATATCCCATCTGATTCAAATGTATGATATGTCAAGATCATTGTACTGTCATGTGTAAATAATTAAAACAAATTTAAAAAAGGAAATACATTTTATTCAGATTTCATTTTAAACCAAAATTATGATACATTGTTAATGATCAGATCTTAATGAATATTGTGGTAGCAACATTTTCTGAAAGTAGTTCAAAGAAAGTATCTATAAAAAAGAGAAAGAAAATGTGATATTGATATAAAGTATAAATAAAAAACAGGATGATAGGTTTATATAGTATTTTGGGATTATATAAATAAAAGGAATTAGAATGCTGGGGATGAAGCTCAATGATAGAGGGCTTGCAGCCTGAATGTATCCCCTAGACACATGTAAAGAGGTAAATAAATAAATCCAAACATATACCAAAATTCTCTGTGTAAAAAATAGTTGGTTGAAAATACAATTCTAGTGTAATTTTTTTACAGTTGACCTAATGCAAATATACAATTTTTATAATGAGAAAATCATTGTTTTTAAAGGTGAGGTCCATTGATAAAATGAACATATAAAGAGACACAATTCTTAGAATCACACCTGAAAGGGTAAAGTTTCTAAGCTGCAAAGCCTGAGTGAAAATGTAAAGGACCAGGCATTGTAAAGCTGCTTCTAAGCTGCAAAGCCTGAGTTAAAATGTAAAGGACCAGGTATTGTTAAGTTCCTATGCTACACCTAAAACATGAAATTCCTGTAGCTGTTAGGACAATTCCCAGGACTGCCCAGTAAATATTCCCCCTGACCATCTGGTTGTTTAATAACCTAGGATCCCATGCAGCTTGGCACGTAGGCATTCAGGGCCCAAACCAATCAGTTTGAATGTACCCCCCTTCTTAGGATTGACCTATCACTCCGGCCTGACCTGTTCCCGCCAATGAATGTGCTAATCAAGTTTGAGAGTTGTTGTTCGATTTTCCCGCACCTCATGGTGATTTTCTCTGATGTATGCAAAGCCCCCGCCCTCCCCAAAAAGTGTACTTAAGCACTGCTTAACCTCTGCTCGGGGCTCCGAGCCGCTCTCCCTTGTTGAGCACGGAGCCCCAGCGCGCTGGATTGGATCCTCAATAAACCCCTTTTGGTGTTGCATGAGCCGGTCTCTTGGTGGTCTCTTCCTCCGACGTTCGCTGGACCCTTACACACCTTCACTCAAAACAGGGCCAAACAAGAGAATCAAAAAGTTTTCACATTATTTTTCATCTATTTCATAAAATAGGTTTTTTAATTAAATTTTTATGGGCCAGTTATTCCACACCTCAGTGTAGTGGCCTTCTTAGAGCCACAAGCTCTTGCCTTGTGTGTTAAGGAACTAGGTGAAAGAACTTCTGCTTCCAGAAATTCTTATACCACCCTATAATCATCTCTGTGCTGTCTTTTGTGGTTTGGATCCTTAGTGTCCCAGAAAAAGCTCATGTGTTAATCCAGGAGTGTTCAGAGGTGAAGTCATTAGATCATGAGAACAATAATATTGTTAGTAGATTGATCATTTTGAAGGAATAATAATTTGAATAGACTGTTGGGTGACAATAGTAGGCAGGTGGGACATGGCCAGAAAAAGTAGTTCATTATGTAAGTGTCCTTGGCTTTTGTATCTTGTCCTTGGCTGTCCTCCTCTCCTGTTTCAGGAGTAATGAAGGATTGTGACAAAACTTGTCAAAATTATATTCTTTCATTTCCTTCTCTCCTCTCCTCCTCTCCCACTGGGCCCTTGTATTCCAAGAGCTCGCCAACTTTCCTCCACCATGTCTTTCCTTTCTGCCTCACATAGAACTCAAAGAAAGAGAGTTAGCTAACTATGAATTGAATATCTGAAACTGTGAGCCCAATATAAACTTTTACTCCTTTAAGTATTCTTATCAGGTATTTTGGTCATTTTTGTACGAAGCTACCACACCTTGGCTTGAAAAACTGCTCCTGTATGTGGAAATCTCAAGTTTTGGACTCTCCAAAGGCAGCTCTATTAGCTCAGGATGGCAGGAATAAACTTGTTTAATAAGTGGATATAATCATGAATGGGTTCTTTAACAATAGTGGGAAACATGGTGGCTGGATGTGAGTCTATCCTGAATTCAGGGTGATATTAAGATTGCTTAGTAATATAGTTTGAATGTTGTCTCGTTGGCCCAGGTAAGTCAATGCTGCCCTTTTTTTTTGCTGCAAAGGGAGTAGGTACAATGAACACCTGGCTGGAGTTTGCCTTCACAGGTTTAGTTAAAATCTTCCAAATGCTGTCTCCATGGCCTATTTTGAGGCTAATACTATCCTTATTTGAAGGGTGAAGATAAGGCAAAATTAAGTATCAAATAATTTTTTCCTTTTCATGGATTCATAGGTACAAGTGACCCAGTTGGAAAATGCCAACACTTGGGCAACATGTGGAGATGTAATTATTATTTCCCATTGTTTCAGAATTGTATCAAAACATGTCAAAGTTATATTCTTTCATTACTTACACTGCAGTTAGAACCAGATCTAAGGACACTTGAAATGAAGGCCAAACCAGGTTATCACCAGGTTTCTGCCATCAAATGTGGGCCATCTCCAACCAGAACCAGACCAAATGAGAGAGAAACCAAAGAGAACATCTGTAGACAGAGAATCTTTAATTCCCTCTGATCAGGAACCACATTCCCCTAATGAAGGTCAATCCAGAGCTTCCTGTCAGATGTCAAATCTTGTCTGTCCATATCCAACTCCCTCACAAGAAAAGCCAAGTGAGAGGGAAAGAGAAATACAAATCTGATCACTTGAACCAAAGGGACTCACAGGCCAGGACATCTTCAACCTGAGAGCAAAATGAAACTAGGTATTGAAGGTCCACAGTGCTGAACCAGGGAAAGTCCCAGGGATGGTCTATAGGATGAGTGACTTGGACACTTTTTAACTTGTCCAATGGTCTCTTTAGCAGCAAGGGGCTGATAAGCCATAGTAAATATTCTTCTGGATGTTATTTTTGGCTGTCTCATCAAATTGCTACCAAATAAAGTCCATTTTGCACACGAAGTAGTATGCCAGTCATGGCAAGGACAAGTTTTGTAAAAGAGAATAAACATATTCATAAATTGACTCAGCACAAGGAGAGACCCTCCTGAGACTAAAGATTATAGGTTTTTCTGGGATAAAGGTGCAGGGTGGTTGAAGGCATGAGGAAAGGTGACTGGAGGTGAAGTAAGCAGTGGTCTGCACATGAGTAATCCAATGTCATGGCTCTTCTCAGGATGCTTGTTCAGAAAATATTGGTGTTAGCAGGTGTAAGTATGGAATTTCTGGCCCTCTGATGTAAAAAATCTCAACATCCAACACTTGTGCAAGTCCAGATGAAGTCATTGGCTTCAACAAAAATGGGCTTTGAATCCCTGGGAAACAACCTAGGCAAATGATTTCACCATGCCCCACATGTCCCTGGGTTTATCTATATCCAAGATAGTGGGAATCTAATAGTGTATTGCTCAGACCCATGATTTCTAAAATTACAGATTTTTAAATTCAGTTAATAAAGAAAAGTAAGTAAAGCTGGAATATTTATTTAGATTTCTACCTCCGTTTCACAGGAATTGGGACTGAATGCCAAAGTAGGAGGAGAGGCTATGTGTACAATGTTCACTCCCTTGGTTCTTCTCACTACTACTACGGGCCTCTAAGACCTTGGGAAAAGTCTTCTGTAGTGGTTCTAGCAGTGATGAGCAAGTAAACAAATGGAAACAGCTAAAACACTCATCCTCCTGCTTTCACTACTAGTAGAAAGAGATCAAATGTGCATGGCATCTGTCTTGGAGCTCAGAGAAATATTAATTTGGTGTGACTTAGCCTAGAATGTGCATGCCCAAAGGACAAGCCATAGTGAAGTCTCTTAGAAGGCAGAATCCACAGGTAAAAGGGGAAGAAGAGAACAAAGAGGGCCAAAGAGATGGACAGTAGGCAGGGAAAATACTGAATCAAATTCCATGCATGCATGATTGTGACAAAATGAACCCAATATGTATAACTATACTGTTCTCATACAAAAAAGGAACAAGATTAAAAAATGATAGGACTAAAAATATTGTGTTTATTAATCCAGATCTGTTATACAGACTGGATTGCTTTTCCTATTGTTGATATGTATTTTTCTGACCTACAGACAGATTTTTCCAAAACCCTCTGTCATTTAACATTAGATAAAATGAAGTCTTCTGATGTCTTCTATAACCCATTGATCATTCAGTAACCTATTGTTCATTCTCCAAGTGATGTATGCTTTTTCCTTCCTTCTTTTATCATTGATTTTCAGTTTCATTCCATTATGATCAGATAAGATGCATGGTATTATCTCTACTCCTTTATATTGTCTAAGAGTTGCCCTGTGACATAATATATGATCTATTTTTGAGAAGGATCCATGTGCTGCTGAGAAAAAAGTGTAACTGCTTGATGTTGGGTGGTATACTCTATATATGTCAATTAGGTCTAGGTTATTAATAGTGTTATTGAGTTCTATAGTTTCCTTATTCAACTTTTGTCTGGAAGATCTGTCCAGTGGCGAGAGAGGTGTGTTGAAGTCTCCCATGATTATGGTGTGGTGGTCTATTAGACTCTTGAACTTGAGAAGAGTTTGTTTGACGAACATAGCTGCACCATTGTTTGGGGCATAAATATTTATGATTGTTAGCTTTCAGTGTCTGTGTTGAAAGATCAGCTGTTATCCTGATTGGCTTACCCCTAAATGTAATCTGCTTCCTTTCTCTTGTAGCTTTTAAAATTCTCTCCTTATTCTGTATGTTGGGCATCTTCATTATAATGTGTCTAGGTGTGGATCTCTTATGATTTTGCACATTTGGCGTCCTGTAGGCTTCTAGGATTTGGGATTCTGTCTCATTCTTCAAGTCTGGGAAGTTTTCT
>NW_026000349.1:101007-126383 GCF_001458135.2 Marmota marmota marmota
AGGGGAGGGGAGGGGAGGGGGGATAGTAGAGGATAGGAAAGGCAGCAGAATACAACAGACACTAGTATAGCAATATGTAAATCAATGGACGTGTAACTGATGTGATTCTGCAATCTGTATATGGGGTAAAAATGAGAGTTCATAACCCACTTGAATCAAAGTGTGAAATATGATATATCAAGAACTATGTAATGTTTTGAACAACCAACAATAAAAAATTAAAAAAAAAACATGTGAGTTAACATGTTCTACTTTTAAGGTAAAGCACTGTCATAGATAACTTTATTAACCTATACTTATAAAAATATTTTTTGCATTGAGTAGAAACATATATATATATATATAGAGAGAGAGATTAATGAAAGGCAATATAAAAGATTATTTTGTTATGACTTAAGACTCTGAATGAATGTAAAGTAAAATAAATTTTCCAAAATCCACATTTTTTCTACTCCTGGTCTTTACTTGAATTAATGAGGAATAATGTATGAGGAAACAAAGAAAATAATGATTTATGAAAATTAAAGATGAATCCCCTCATTATTAAAAAAAAAAGTGTACATAACAAAGAATGAAGAACATAAAGAACACAAAGGTTGTGAAACATGGTGGTCATGTCTTAAATCACCCTTTATCTTTATTTTGGCATTCTCCCAAATTAGGTAACTTGCAGCTATGAATCCATAAGAAGCAAAAAATAATTTTTTTTTGTCATTCTGCCTGATCTTCATATTCCTTGAAATAAGGACAGTATTGCCTCAAAATGGGCCATGGGGACAGCATTGGAAATATTTTAACTTAGAACTGTCAGGTAAACTTTCTGCTTAATTCTAAGGAATAGCTAGCAGGGGTTCCTGGGGCCACTTTGCTCTTTTGAAGGGGTTTCTCCTGCACTTTTTTTAGGTGTAGATGGACACAACACAATGCCTTTATTTTTATGTGGTGCTGATGATCAAACTCGGGTCCCGCCCGTGCTAGGTGAGCGCTCTACCGTTAAGCCACAATCCCAACCCCTCCCCTGCACTTTTTAACACAATTGACTCATACAAATATCTTGTAACCTTTTCTGGTGAATTCACTTTAGGTTCTGCATGAATTTAATATTTTATTTATTTGGGAATGCCTAATTTTAAAACTTCTTGGAAGTACCTTTAAAATGAATCTTAAACTGCAATTATAGGGTCAGCATGTAAAAGTTCGAAACTTTCTATTTTCTCTTCTGCTGAATTTCTTCTTATATTAAGAAAAACTGTTCTTAAGGTTGCTTGCAGATTTATTCATGTTACAGTTTTATGTGGAAAGCAAATATGTAAGAGTTAACTTGTAAATTCACTTGTGAATTAGAAGAAGGTAAAAGAAGAAGGAGAAATAGGAAATCAATGAAGAGAGAAGCATCAAGTGGAGATGAGGGGTAAGGAGCAAAAAGAGGAAGGGGAGACATAGGAGAAGGACAAGGAGGAGGAGGAGAAATATCCACAGCCATTTTAAGAAATCAGGCTGCTATGAAATCTGCTTTACCTAAAAAAAAATTGTTCCACAAACTTCATAAGACTGCAAATGAATATCTTAAAGTTTAGTAGTATAAACAGGTTATCTTAGCTTCTTCCATTTTGTCATAAATATAATTTGGATTGAACTGTATTTTAATAAACTGGTCAATTCATATTCCTTTATCACTCCTGGGTATTGTGTGTATCAAGTTAACTTTTAGGGGTCTTCTTTGACCAAGTAATAACTTTAAATGCTTGTCTGTATCTGAGTAATGCAGGTACAACTGCCAAAGATAGACTAGGTGAATAGAAAAGATAAATGTTTATAAATGTATTCCTCATGTTGCTTAAAGTCTTAAATTCTGTGATGTTGAATATTGATTAATCATATGAGTCATTTCTAAGTAAGAAATTTAGGGAATAGAAGACTGTTGCCTGTTTCTGGGGAAAAAAAGACAGATATTATCATAAGGGTGGTAGTACTCCCTGTGATTTGCTGCAAAAGGCAGAGAAGTTAAACTTCAGCAAGGTAATCAGTGTACATACTCCCCTTGCAGGAGCAAAAGGGGGTTGTTAACTCACCTACATATACTAGGCAAGTATCAAACTATATTACTAAGCAATATTAAGATAACCCTAATTCAGGATAGTCTTAAACCCAGCCACTGTGTTCCCATTAGTGCTTAAGTATCATTCATGATTACATCCAGATTATTAAACAAATTTATTCCTGCCATCCTGAGCTAATAGAGTTGCCTTTGGAGAATCCAACTCTTGTGGTGTCCACATACAGAAGCAGTTTATCAAATCAGGGTGTGTTAGCTTGCTATTACCATGACCCAAATACCAGATAAGAATACTTAGAGGAGTAAAAGTTGTGGGCTCCCAGTTTTAGATGTTCAGTTCATAGTCAGCTAATTCCCTTGCTTAGGGTCCTATATGATGCAGAACATCATAGAGGAAAGTTTGTCAGCCCTTGCAAGGCAAGAAGGGAAAGAGAGAGAGATAAAAGCAAATAGAAGAGAGGAGAAGAGAGAGAAAGGAGATCCAAGGACAAGATACAATCCCCAAAGATACATACCTAATTAACTACTTTTTCCAGCCATGTTCCACCTGCCTGCTCTTGTCACCCAAAACTGTATTCAAATTATTATTCCTTCAAAAGGATTAGCCTACTAAGTTATTGCTCTCATGATCTAATGATTTCACCTCTCAATATGTCTGAATTAACACACAAGCTTTTCCAAAGACACTAAATATCCAAAGCATAAAAGACACTGCAGAGATGGTCATAGGGTGGTAACTCAGAAAGAAACACTAGAAGTGGAAGTCCTTTCACCTAGTTCCTCCACAAACAAACAGGAACTTATGGCTCTAGAAAGCTACTCCATTTAGGTAAGGAATAACTGGCATATAAAAAATTTTAAAAAATCACCACAAAGAAAACTATTTTACAAAGTAGATAAAAAATGAGGTGAAAACTTTGTTGATTCTCTTGTTTTGGCCCTATTTGAGTGGGGGTGTGACTCAAAGCATTGTCTCTTTAGATATTCATTTTATCAATGGATTTACCTTTAAAAACAATGTTTTTTTTCATTATAAATGTATATTTGCATNTCCATATGCATGTTCTAAGTGCACTTCCTAAGAAGGATCCTCATAGTTATAAGTGGATACAATTATGATACCACTGATTGTTGATGAGGAGTTCTGCTTCTCACATATTTAAGTATAATATTAGAGAAGCAGGCCGAGGCAAGCATATAAAGTAGGGTTTATTTAAAAGGGAGTAATACAGACTTTTTCTCTTGGGAGGAAGAAAGGGCCATAATAGTTGGTATCCTGGTATTCAAGAAGTAAGAGTGTTCTTTTTTATCCATCCCAGATTTTCTTTGTTCTCCTGCTCTCTTCCCCCTTATCTTTCTCCTTCCTGCATGATTAGGCCCAGGAGATGGCCCAGGTGAGATGGATAAAAGGTGAGAGGCAGATGGCTGGAGGAGCCAAGGTGGAGTGATCCAAGCAGGAAGGGGGCCCAAGATACATTAATTAACAAGTTTCACAACTCCCTGTGGGGAGTGACAATCTACGTGACATATTACCTTAGCAAGAGGTTGGAGCAGGGGCAGGTTATCCTGATAAGGGTGGAGGAAGGGCCCTGAAGGAATTAACATTTCAGTTCCTCATGAGTGGTCTCCAACTTCCAGGACCCAAATTGGTCTTCATTCTCTATATCTGTACTGACTGCTTGTCTTTAACTCTGGCTTCACTTGGATGCTACAACTCTGTGGTCCCTTATGCTACTGTGGATGGCTGGAGCTTATTTGAGGATAAACCTGCATTTTATAGAGGCATAGGTGGGCCTCATGTTCTTTAAGTACTCTGTAAATATGTCTATCTTAATTTCAAAAAATATGCACATAGTTTTCAATGGTCCCACACTAATTTAAGATAGGTAAATTTTTGGTGTGACATTTCCTTATCATCTACAATGTGCAATGATCAGATGAGGGTAATTGGTTTATCTGCCACCTCAGACGTTGTGCTGACACTTTTTGCTATGAGTTTGGTAGCAGTTAAAAATGGTATCAGGGAGGAAGTTTTACACTGTGTTAAGAATGAACCATATAGCATAGGATAGGAAGTTAGGATTGAAATGTTTTAATAAAAATTAAAGAGTCCAAATGGCCTCCCTACCTATATCTATAGGTTCTATAGACCTACGATAACCTCATCCACTCTTTAAGTAATCAATGCTGAGCTCACATCAGAATGTGAACCAAAAGTTTATAGTCTAGTTGATTTTGTTCTCATAACTATTTTCCTTTTCAATAATGTCTTTTGTAATTTTATTCACATACCACATCTCTCCTACTTAAAGTATACTTCTGTGGTTATTAATATATATTGATATTAATATTAATATATATTCAAAGTCATCCACGCATCAAAATCCCACAAAACCCATACTGATGAGTACTCATTTTTCCCCCTCACTATGAGACTGAGAATAGTGGGTACCAACATGATTGTGAGCTACACATTTAATTTATTTACAGAAAGAAAATATTCAGTGGATAATATTTAAAGTTAGTAGTATAGCAGTTGTTTGAGCCAGAAATTAGTGAGAAGTATGGAGAAAAGTTGCTATTCTACCTTCATCTCCCATCCTGGTGTCTATGAATAAGTTTGTTTTCACAAGAAAGGAATGACATCTTGGCTTGGGAGGAGACACTGATGAACAAGTGTTCCTCTACTTTATTAATCAATACTTTAATCTCTTGGGTTTGTGACTAGAAAGTCCTTGCTGCTATGTAGGGTCTGGGAGTAATTTAGTTTTTAGGCCCAGCTAGCATTAGGTAATCCACTTCAATTTATCCAAAAGGTGAAATAGAAGTTTCTAGAATGTAACAAATCTTGTGCTCTCCCACTGAAGCCACTGGAGGTGAGTTTTACAAAGAAAGGGGAAGGACTGACTGAGTAGTGCTAAGTTTATCTACTCTCTCACAGAAGGTCTAAATAGGGGTCAGTAGGGTGGGTGAGCTTGATGCTGTGAGAAGACAAAGGGTGAGGATTTTCCAGGGCATCTGCCAATTTTGTCCTCCTAACACCCACAGACACCCCTCCCCTAAGCCTTTTTACCTACTTCTCTTCTTTGAATTTACTGGAATTTCTCAATAGGATCTTTTTTTTAAATTTACATGAGTTCTTCTCTAGTTTCCAAGGATCATAAAGTCAACCATTATTATGTATAGCACTCTTTTTATTCACCTGATTGTCATGGGTTGGGTGAGGCAGGGCACTGGGATGGTTTGGAACATATTCATAAAGAATTCTTAGGAATCCTGTTTGGTTCTGCCCTTGCTGTGTGTATGAGGTTGTCCTCCTGAATTTCTGTACCTTCCCCACCTGTACTCCATTTTCCACTGGAATAGGAGATGCTGCAGCAGGTGGTATGTCTGATAAACCTGGTGCTGTGTCTGTTCTTGGAGTTCCTGAGTGGTGCTGTACAGGGGCAGCACATACAAAGATAAAAAATTCTTCAAAGACCTTATCATAGAGGAGGGGTTCAGAACAGTGTTCCCATGTTGGCACTTGGGTTGTTACAGTAGTCTTTTATATGATCTCCTTGCTCCATCTGTATCCCCAATAAGAGTGGTCCTTGTAAACATAGTTACATCATGCCATTCCTTCACCCAGGACTTTCTGGTATCTCTCAGTCTCATTTCTAGTCCAAGTCAAATTACTTATGGTGGTCAATGTTGGGTTTTCCTGAGCTGTCTTTTCTCTGACCCTATCTCCTCTCTTCTTGGCCCCTCTCACACTTTAGGCACTCTGGCCCTTTTGCTGCTTTCTTACATTATTGCTCAAACTAGTGCTGTTCCTCCAGATGGCCTCCCTCTGTGACTGCTCAACAGCCTCATTGGAGAGCACATTCCTGACCACCTTTTCTACCTCAGTCTCCTGAGTTGCTGATTATAGTGATTTGCACCATCATGTCTAACTTGAGTTCTATTTGTTCTTTTTCTTTTTTAAAGATCTGGTTATTGGTGATAATCTATGTTTTCTAAATATATCAATCAATGGTTTTAATGTCAGTGTTTGATAACTCCATTGTGTTTTATCTGTGGGTCTTCTTTTATGTTCTGATTTGGAACTTTACCTCCCATATTATGGCATGCCTGGTAATTTTAGATTGAAAATTTGGATGTTTTTTTTTAACCAGGTATGGAATCCAGGGTCCTTATCCAGTGAACCACATCAACGCACACTTTTTTATTATTATTTTATTTCAAGACAGCATCTCCCTATGTTCCTGACTTTAAACTTGTGACACTCATGCCTCAGCCTCCTGGATGGCTGTAATTACAACTGTGTACTGCCAGAACACCTGGTTGATGATATCTTTTTTGACAAATGATTTAACTTTCTTCTAGAAATTTCTGAGCAGATGACCTTGATTAAACAGAAAATGGTTATCTTTTAGGTTGTCCAGTATTCCCATGCCATATTGTTTCTGGAATCTCAAAAGATTGGGTTTCCAGGAATCCTTACATTTGCTGCCACAGATGTCCAGTTTTGTCTCCCCAGCTGAAAGACTGTTGAGATATTTGCTCAGATATAGCTAGGCTTCTAGAAGATGCTCTAGCAGCATCTTCCTGCCTGGATCCCAAGTGTTGCCCCTTGTGTATAAAGGTTGGATTTGCAAATACCTGGAGCAGAAAAGGCATGGAGTGATGGCATTGCCCAGTGCTGTTCCTTCCTTGTTGGGATTTTTGTTCCTGTCATCCCTGTGGCTTGGTTGATCTCATCAAAGAACTCTTCAATATTCCATGTCATGTTCTGTCTCCTTCTATAGTTGTTCTCAGGAGTAGCTTGTGTGCAATAGGCAGAGAGAAAGTTTTTCATGGATGATTTTGGCTTTCAAAAATGAAAACTACAATTATTGCCATTAGCATTTCAAACTTAAATGTAACAACCTCAGTTCAATACCAGGTCTTACTCCAAATCTATTTAAGGAGTCTTTTGTAACTTCTTCAATGAAACATTTTTCACTTCACTCATTTACTTAATATTCAATTTTTCTTTAAGTCCTTGAGGTGTTTAACTATTGGTTTGATTTACTGATTCATTTTCATGTTTGCCCATTCAAGAAACAATAATGTCATTACAAAATTATGTTGGAGTTTAGCATTTTAGCTGATTGAAGGTGCACAACAATCAGAGTCATACAAGTTGAAACTCTAAATTCAAAAAAAAAAATCTCTCCAGTTCCTGACTGATAGACTAAGCTCTTTTTGGTGGTAAAAATATTGTAAACTCCAATATTTAAGAATAATACAGGAGCTGCATGATGATCATGTAGAATGTCCTTGAATTGAAGTTGTATCATAGTATGATTTTCAAACCAAACAAGACTAAGAATCATCTGCTTTTCCTTCCTTCCTGGGTTTTGCATAACTGTCATACTGTTCATGTTTTAGGATCCCTTAATTTGGAAATATGACATCTAATTGGAGTGCAGGTGTTCTAATTCGTATCTGCTTCCCATTACAGATTCTAAGGTTGTTCTTATCACAGTGATGCGGGCTGTTCTTTGGAAAGGAACCTACTCACTGCAGCACAGTTTAAAAGAAGATTGGTTTAAATATGTTCATGTGTTGTTATCTAGTGTTTAAAATCTCATACCAGAACTGTCAACTTACTATTGCTTTTCCCATCTCCAGATGTCTTCCAATAATGACCTGGTTTTAAACCACATGTTCCAAAGAAACTCTGATGTCCTCTCTGGGACAACCTCCAGGGGTCAAAAAGGGCCTGTGCTAAGTTTTCACAACATCTGTTATCATGTAAAAGAGAAGAAAGGCTTTCTATTTAATCGGAAAATGAGAAAAAGAAACTATCAGATATCAAGTATGTGCATAAACTTTTGAAAGTATCAATTTATTGACCTACAATGAACTTCAGGTTTTGGCTATTACCAATAAACTATGCATATTTGTGTTCAAATCTTTATTTAGACACCTTGAGAAATGCCTTTATATCTTTTGACTAAACTAGGAGTGAAATGATTGGGTCTCTGAAGTGTATGTTTAGCTTTAAAAGGAATTGAACTAAAATTCATTCATTAAAGTGATTGTACCATGTGCATTAATCTTTTTTTTTTTGAGAAACTGAACAATTAATGTGCCATTTAGTTTTTCATGTATAAGTCCCATGATTTGTGGAAATAGGCCTAGTGGTATAGTTTATTGCTTTTTTTAAAAAAACTGGGAATTGAACCCTTGGTGCTTAACTACTGAACCACATCTCCACCTCAGCCCTTTTTTATTCTCCCTGAATTGCTTATGTCCTCACTAAGTTGCTGAGCCTGACCTTCAACTCAGGATGCTCCTGCCTCATCCCTGAGCCAATGGAAATGCAGGCATGTGGCACTGCACCAGGCTATTTTATTGCTTTTTGATTGTGGGTATGTAATTGTAACTCTAATCTTTCCAAACTCAGAAGAGAATGTGTTTCTATTTCACTACTGGAACATGCTTTTTGAGACATGAGTTTTAGGTACTTTTGCACAGTATGTCCTTTATGTTCTATAAGCATGGTGGTTGAAATGATACTATATTGTGAAAGTCTTTTCTTTTCAAATAGACCTGTTTTAAATGAATGGTCTATTTATAGTAGTTCATATTCCATAATATTGCTTATTCTAATAAAGACAGGTAGAACATATTTAAATATAAGATTCCTAAAATTTGATTGAAGTTATGTAGTATTTAAAGTATCAAATAACTGTGATTTTATTTTTATTCTTTTTATCCAGCAACAAATTCAGAATTCAAAGTGTGATGTTGAAGTGAGACCTAGAATGGGAGAGAGATAAGTGTTTCTATTGAAACCATCACTACAAGGTACCTTCATGAGTTCACAGAAGGTGGCCATTAGAAATGTCAATGTTTCCCTGATGTTTATGAACATTTGCTTCCCTTCTATAGTGTATGGATATAATTGGCCTTGCTCAGATACCATGGACTATGAGTTCTGTCTCTTTAATAAGGAAAATAATCATTCCCAGTCAAAGCAAGCACTCTTTCATGATTGCTAAAGACTGGAGAGTGGTTATAAAAGAATCTTTTGACTCAATGTGCAGATCTATATGAATTAGAGTTTTTTCTATTTTCTTGATATTTTTATGTGATTATACACTTTTTAGTTAATGTCAGGCAACTCCCTTTAGAAATAAAAGAAGTGACAAGATAGCATAGAAAACATTGAGGCATGGGTGGGAGAGAAATAGTGAGGATCTGAGGGCTACTGGGCTGAAGCCAGTGCTACTGTGTGAATTCAAACACAGTCCTTGCAGCAATACCTGCTCTCTTATCAACTTCTTGTCTTACTCCTGTGTTGGTTAAAAATCCTGACTAGGAGAGAAAGGAGAGGAAAAGTGGATGTAAGGCTTTGATCTTTGGCAACATGATTAGAAGCTGACAAGGCATTTGTGAAACACAATAATTAAGAAATGATGGTAACCAACAGATTTTGTGATGAAAAGAGGTAGAAGGTACCATGCTTTGAATATGTGCATGTTGAATATATATAAAGCACAAACTATGTTGGGATTCATTTACCTCACTCATCCTTTCCAGATAGCCTACTAGGGACTCATTACAAAAATGTGGAGATTCACTTATACAACAAAATAGGGGTGCCTAGTAGGTGCCTTGTGTTTTCCAACATGCTAGTGACAGATGCCCTCTATTTATAGAAAACTTTATTTGGATGGAAGGATCAGAAAACTAGAGCAGTTTCCCTGTACTGTTTGCTGTGATTGATGGAAGTATTCAAAAACAGAACAGAAACTCCTTACCCTGTATTGGAGGGCCAGGTGCACAGAGATTGAAAAAGTGAAAAATGTGTGTATGTGTGTGTGTGTGTGTGTGTGTGTGTGTGTAGGGTGGTTGACCATGCCCAAAGAATGACATTTAGCTCCTTTGCTCACAAACAAAAAGATCAGAGTGTGGATGATTGTTTAGTAAAGTGTAATAGAACCAACAGAAATCCTTCAGGTGCTTTTCATCTTGTGTATGCAGTACTAGGAATACAGTGTGCTGTGCATGATGGGGAAGGGCAGGAAGGAGAAGCAGTTACAGTAAGACACAGTCTTCTTGTCAAAGTTTCACAGTATGAGGAGGGAGGAGCTCTGTAGGCACAGACTATGAAGCAGAAAATAATGGGGGAATGACTTAAGAGGGGCTAGAGAAGGGTGGAGGCAGGGTGGGGAGATCAGGAAATAGTGGACCATAGTCGATGGAATTTGCTGCCTTTGTGGCATTAAAGTAGCTCTATACCCTACTTAAATCAATGAGCATGTCTCTGACCAATCACAGTGTTTGTGAAAATAGAAAATAAGTGACCAGCTGTAAGGTGCTTATCCCTGGGCTAGAATATGAATGCCAGGACGCTAGGAATTTGTTTTTCCATTTGTTTATCTACTTGATTTGTTCTCAGCTCTGTCCCATTTCCTAGAAGAGTATGTTGTATATACATAATAGTAGACACGTCATAATTGTGTTGCCTGAATGAATGTAGAAGTAGCTGGTGTGGCATTTGTCATTCTACAGCACTGCTGTTTTGAGTAACACTGGGATTTAACATCAGAGAAAGCCAAACAGTGGAACCTGTGGAATGATTTGCCTTAACATATTCACATTTGTTTTCTGGTTGGATCATTCAGGATGGTTTGCTCATTCCTTGAGAAAGTATTTTATTTTATTTTTTTAAAATATTTATTTATTTATTTTAAATCTTTGGTGGACATAACATCTTTGTTGGTATGTGGTGCTGAGGATCGAACCCGGGCCGCATGCATGGCAGGCGAGCGCGCTACCTCTTGAGCAACATCCGCAGCCCCCAAGAAAGTATTTTAAAACTCTGGAAGTTTTCCAGGCATTGAGGACTTAGGGAACAAGAAGGATGTTTGTGATCATTTTAGAAGTAGTTACTGGGTAGATATTAATAAGGGAGATGTATTAAGAACTGTAAAGAAATGCACTTTGAGAATTTACCCAGAAATTTTGAATTTGGGTGGTTGATAATAATTGAATCCAAGACTTCATGCAAGCTAAACCTTCATGCTAGCACTGACCCACACCCCCAGACACCCAGTCATTTCTGTGTCTTTACACTGGGGAAGGAAGGATATCAAATGAATTAAGAGTTTTACTGAGTCACAGCTGGCTCTTGTTTTACCACACTCTCATTATACTAGTCCTGTGTTTGGAGTCTCCTCAGTGAATGAGCAAAGTGAATGGTAATTTTCACCTCAGTCCCTAGAAGCCCTATTTTCATTGTGATAGGTCAGGTGCCACAGGTTATGAATGATGAGGTCCTTGTGGATCTGAATGTTGTGGGGCAGTTGTGCTGGGACTTTCATCACCCACAACAGCCATGCGCTCATAGGATCGACCTCCCTGGATATCAATATGTGAGGATGCATAGCTGTGACCTTTGATCTTGCACTTGGAACAGATACTGATTCCAAGGAGAATACATCTGGATGTACCTCAAAATTCTAAGGAGAGACTGGCATAGATACCAGAGTTCTGAATGGGTGAAGTCAGATGGCTGAGTTCACTCCTCTGCACTTGCAGTAGCCCTGCCCTTAGGTCTCCTCCTCCATTTCATTTTCTCTGTAGTTTCAATTCTTATATTTAGTACAATATTTAGCCTACTTTACTTCTTGGGTCTTAGCAGAGTCAATGGTGCCATAATCACCTCTACTCCATCTGATTGTTCACTAGCTTCACACATATATTTAATTTGATTGAAGCATACTTTCATCTGTTTTCTGGTTGTGCATATGGAATAGACATCCATGCTAGAGAGATGTCTCCCAATACTAAAACAAGCATTTTTCAGTCAATTTATCAGACACTTAACAAAGCAATAAATCTTCTATCCTGGTTTTTTAATTGGTAAGATGATTTTCTCAAGTTTGAAGAACAGGTGATGATTTCTTATACTCTGGAATGCTTTGTTTCACTCTTTGATTTGTACTGATACATTAATTTTTGTTCTGATTAGATTTTAACAATTTGCTGATTAATCTCCAAATCAGTGTGGTTTATTCATTGTGTCTGACTTGACTGAGAAGCAGGTGAAGGGGATTTGAAGAGGCTGATCCTCAAACATTACTCAGAAACTATTTCAAGAGGAGTAAGAGTTATGGATATGATTCATGAGGATTTGCTACATATTTTGTGGTCTGCAAACATTAAATGTGTCATTTCCCAAAATGGATTAGTGGTTTCAAGATATTTCAGGAATCTCAGATAGTTTTTTTTTATAGGTCCTGAATAGTGGATGATATCCTATATGTGCTAGACTTCTATTAATCAATGAGTTATTTTCTTTAAGATTTGGTGGTTGTTATCTGTCTGCAATTTCATCAGCCTTAACTGAACATATTCTGCATAGCCCCTAAACCTATAGAACTCTTTAAAAAGTGAAATATTAAATCAGTATATTTTGTGCTTACAGTGGGATCATTAACCTGGCCTTAATGCCATCATGGGACTCTCAGGTGCAGGCAAACTTTGTGAATACAAAGAAAGTGTAAGTAAGCCTTTTTTTGTGCTGTTTCAGTGTGATTTTAAAAATCACATTCATGGCTGGGATTGTGGATCAGTGGTACAGTGCTCGCCTAGCATATGTGAAGCACTGGGTTCAATTCTAAACGGAGAATGGCATAGATACCAGAGTTGAGGTGTATAAATAACCAGAGTTAGTTAATTAATTAAATAAAGGTTTATTGGCAACTAAAAAAATATTTTTAAAAAATCACATTCATTTGTTGTGAATTCCCTGTGTGGTCCTAGGTACTACTGAAAAAAAAGTGACCTCGACATTTGGCATATAGCTGAGAAACCAGCCTCTACCTCAGAGCAAAGCCTGTCCAAGGAAGGGGGCATGATCCTTGTCCTTGGAAAGACCCACAGAGCACTCCTAGGCACATACTACCCACCCTGCTAAGTTGTTTATCTACCAATAACAGGAGAGATCTTCCAGCCAGGTGTCTCTGACTGAGTCAGGCTAGGTGAGGACCCATAGCAACCCCCTAGCAACCACCAATTAGCATGAGACAGGGGAAATACCTGGGATGCCAGAAGACCCTCCCAGTAGTTTATGGTGGTTGATAACATGTAGGGAAACCATGTAGTTCAGCACTACTCCCCTCGTGACTTAAACCAATCAGTTCAAGCTAATCCCCCTCTTGTACTAAAGAATCACCCCTACCCAACTTGTTCCTGCCAGTGAATGTGCTAATCAATGTTAAGAGTTGTTGTTTCCAATGTGATTCTGCAATCTGTATACGGGGTAAAAATGGGAGTTCATAACCCACTTGAAACAAATGTATGAAATACGATATGTCAAGAGCTTTGTAATGTTTTGAACAACCAATAAAAAAAAAAGAGTTGTTGTTTGATTTTCCCATGGTGTGTGATGATTTGCTAAGAGATGCTCTGATGTATGTGAAGTCCCTGCCTTCCCCAAAGAGTGTATAAAACTGCTCAAACCCTGGGCTCAGGGCCTCTCAGCGTCACCAGTTGCGGTGTGAGCGCGGAGGACCAAGCTAGCTCACAATAAACACCTCTTTGCTGCTTATATCAATTTTGGTCTCTGGTGGACTTTTGGGGTCCCTAATTTGAGCATAACAGAGTGACCAAGAGAGCTTTATTGCGGGGGTATCTAATTGACAGGGAAAAGAGAGAGAAAGAGAGAAAGCCAGAGAGAGAGAGAGAGAGAGAGAGAGAGAGAGAGAGAGAGAAAAGAAAGAAGAAAGAGAGAGAGATAGGGAGAGAGCAAACTGAGGGGGGAGAGAAGAAAGAGAAACAGAGCAGTAAGAGCAAAGCAAAAGAGAAAGTGAAAGTGAGAGAGAAAGTAACAAAAGGAGAAGATCTTATATGCCTTTTGCTGTGTTGCTTAAGTCAAACAGGGTCTCTGGGTCTGCAAGCTGCCTTGTTGGCATACAGTGGTTGGATCACACAGTAGTTGCTAAGGTGTCATCTTCTGCCTTCAGGCAGACCAGGCAGGGGCTATATGTGGGTTTCCATTGCACCAGACAGGTGAGGGTTGAGTGTTCAGCCTTGAGTGGGGTTGAGTGCTCAGACTTGAGGCAAACAAGTGATAAGGAACCAGAAGGGTGAGGGTGAGGGTCAAGTGTTCAGCCTACCCTGCAGCTAACATGTGTTCAGTCTGCCCTGCAGCTAACAACTATGAATACCTTGCATTTAGATTAGTTTATGGTTTTAATCCTAGGACAAGCAAGTGTTGTTAAACTCCACTTTAATAACACATCATGATAAAGTGATTAACCAATAGCAATTGGCCATGTTATGAGCTAATGAGGAAGGAAGATAAGGGAATACTACTAAAAGTGGAGAGAAAGCTGAAGGTCTCAATGAGAACATGCATCAAAGGTAAAAAAGAAAAAAAGTCTGAGATTTCTTATGGCTTCTGATGAAAAGGAAAGTAAGAATTTCTGGTGTGTGTGTTTAACACACACACATATTAAACCTTAGAATGTTTTGACTAGTTCATTTATTAACAAATAGAATTTGGATTCTAAGTAGGTGAAAGATGTGGCCTTTAAAGGAAGGAATAATCTCACAACAAATCTGTCCTTTTATAGGTTGTTGGATGTCTTAGCTGCATGAAAAGACCCAGGTGGTTTATCTGGAGATGTCTCGGTACATGAAGGATGCCAGAGGTAACTGAGGATGCCAATTTCCAATGTAATTCAGGGTATGTGGTACAGGTAAGTATTAGTGGGTTTGCCTTTTAGGTGTCTCCTGTTTCTGTATGGGCAAGAGCCTGGGCTTATAGTTTATCATGTTTCCAGTTGAACATGCTCAAGAAACCATCTTTCTCTATACTATCTTTATATAATCTCCTTTAGGATTGAGGGAGGAGTCAAAAGGAGAGGCAGAAAGAACCTGGAAATAAACTTTTAGGCATTTCTAGCTTTTTGATCCTTTTTCCAACAGGATCTACTGTTGTCCCTTTTGCCCTTTATTCACTTCTCTTTTTCTCCTAAAAAATGACTTTTTAAAAAATCCTCATTCAAAGCATTCCTTAAGTGTCTAAAAGTCATCATAATCATGTGTGCTACATGTGGGTGTGCAGACGAAGAGTGAAAATGATTCCCTTGGGCTCTGAAGCTGTGTGAAGTTTCTTAAATTTTTAAAGTTGAACACTCACAATAACTAGAACTTTCCTTTGGGTTTGTTATTTTCATATATTAAATTACATACACTGAATTGATGGTCTTAGAAAAGATTCAGTGTTTCTCAATGAAATCACATTTGCCTTCAGGATGATGTTGTGACGGACATTCTGATGGTGAGAAAAAACATATGGTTTTCAGCGGCCCTTTGGCTTACAACAACTCTGACAAACCAGGAAAAAAAATGAAAATATCAACAAGGCCATTAAAGAGTTAGATTTGGAGGAAGGGCAGATTCTAAGGGAATGTAAGAAACCTGATAGAGTCATACATAACCAGGAAAGAAGAGCTCCCTGTGTGGGCAATATGACCTTAATCAGAAGTTTCCCAAGGTGTTTGTTGCTGCTTTCTGTGTATGAAGATTCCTTGGAAAACTCTGAATGGAACCACCATTTGACCCAGCTATCCCTCTCCTTGGTCTATACTCAAAAGACTTAAAAACAGCATACTAAAGGGACACAGCCACATCATAATAGCACAATTCACAATAGCTAAACTGTGGAACCAACTAGATGCCCTTCAATAGATGAATGGATAAAAAATATGGATATATTTTTTATATATGCACAGTGGAATATTTTTCAACAATAAAAGAGAATAAAATCATGGCATTTGCAGCTAAATGGATGGCGTTGGAGAAGATAATGCTAAGTGAAGTTAGCCAATCCCCAAAAAACAAATACCAAAGGTTTTCTCTGATATAACGAGGCTGATTCCTAGTGGGGTAGGGAGGGGGAGCATGGGAGGAATAGACAAACTCTAGATAGGGTAGAGAGATAGGAGGGGAAAGGAGGTGGTAGGGGATTAGCAAGGATGGTGGAATGTGATGGACATCATTATCCAAAGTACAAGTATGAAGACATGAATTGGTGTGAACATACTTTATGAAAGTAGATATGAAAAATTGTGCTATTATGTGTAATAAGAATTGTAATGCATTCTGCTGTCATTTATTTTTAAAAAGTCAATTAAAAATTTATTTTAAAAAAGCCAAAAAAAAAACTGGCTGCTTTTCTGTAGTGATGAGAAAAGTGACTATTTATATACTATGAAGAGGGAAATTATGCAGAGAAACAATCTTAACTGTGGTCTAGTCTTGGAGATGGAGTAGGCCTCATATGGCCTTTTCTGTGGTCCTCCCATCCTCATTGTTCAAGACACAGATTGTTTAATTCTTTGCACTTTCATCATCAAAAGTGCATTGTTTAATATGCAGTGTCAGAGTGGTCTTTGTTTTTTATCTTATTGTTGATTTCCAATTTTATTTCTGTATGTTATGATAAAATTTAAGATATTATCTCTGTTTTTTTTTTTTGTATTTTCAAAGATTGCCTGAGGCAGAAAATACAGTTTGTTTCACAACATGTTCCCATATGTTGTTGAGAGGAAAGTGAATTTAGTCATTGATGGATGAAATATTCTATAGATGTCTCTTAGGTTCATGTATTAATTGTATTTTTTAGTTTCTTTAGAATCTTTACTTAGTTTTTGTTTGGTTGATCCATTAAGTAATGAGAGAGGAAATTTAAAGTCACCCAGTATCATTGTATTATGGATTCTTAATATTGATAAGGGTTTGTTTCATGTACATAGATGCTCTGTTGGTTGAGGCATTAATCTCTGCCATCATTATCTTGTGGATATACAATTCCCTTTAGCAGTATGAAGTAACTTTCTTTGTCTCTTCTGATTAATTTATCTTGAAATCTACTTTATCTGATATAGGAATTGCTAAGGTTGATTGTTCATGAGTCCCACTTGAATGGTATACCTTATCCCATCCTTTTACCTTCTGTCTATGGATGTATTTGCCTGTGTGGTGAGTCTCTTCCAAAGAAATTATTGTTAGATATTGTTTCTTAATACAGTTGGTCAACCTCTGTCATTTTATTGAAGATTTTAGATTATTTACATGCAATGTTGTTATTGAGAGAGGGTTTATATTTGCAGACATTTGATTTGTTTCAAATATTTAAAGCAGATTTGATGCCCCTTTAATTGACTATTCTCATAGTGCACTTCATTCCTATGCTGCTTTTCAGTTTCGTTCTTCATTTCTTCTTTATGGAAAATTTCATTGAGTATGTCTTGTAGTGCAGGATTCCTATTATTAATTCATTGGCTTCCTGTTTATAATGAAATGTTTTTATTTTATCTTCAATTCTGAAACTTAATTATGCTGAGTATAGAAGTTCATGGTTGACATCCATTTTCTTTCAGACTTTTGTAACTATTACTACAAGTCTTCCTGGCTTTCGGGTCTGGCTTGAGAAATCGATTGAAATCTGGATTGGTTTAGTTCTAAATCTGACCAGCCCTTTTTCTCTTGGAGCTTTTGTAATTCTATCCTTTTCCTGTAAACTAGGCATTTTCATTATAATGTTTCTTGGTGTGGATCAATTGTGATTATTTTATAATTTGATTCTTATATGTCTCTTTGATTTGAATTTCTCTCTAATACTTAAGGGTTTGTAAATTTTCTAATATTATTTTTTTGAGAAGATTATGCCTCCCTTTAGCTTTTATTTCAAGCCTTTGTCTATCCCAATGAATCTTAAATTTGATGGTTTAATGATATCCCATGTTTCTTGAATATCTATTCATTGTCTCTTAACATATTTTCTTTATGGAAAACTATATTTTCAAGATTATATATTTGGTTTTCAAGGCCTGAAAATCTACCTTCAAAGTGATCTAATCTTTTGGTGATGCTTTCCACTGAACTTTTAGTTTGGTTTCTGAGTTTTTCACTTTTAGGATTTCCATGTGGTTCCTTTCTAGAATTTCTTTATCTTTACTGAAATGATCTTTTATATCCTGTATTTTCTCTCCAATTTTGCTCTTTACAACATTTTGGGTTATAGAACATTTTATCTATGAAATTTCCAAATTCTTTCTCTGACATATCCTCCATGGTAGTGTACATGGAGTCACTTGTTGAAACATTATGTGCTTTAGGAATGATTTGTTCTCTTGCTTTCTCATACTGTTTCTGTGTTTACTCATCTGTTGCTACAGTTCTCACTTCTTTATCAAGAGAGGGACTATTCATGAGTTTCTTTCTCTTAAGAGCCCTGGGTTTATCATATATCCAGAGGTTGATTTTTTTTCAATGTGTCACCTCTGCTGATCCCAATATCAACACCAGTGTCAAGGATGCCACTGAACCCTATTTGCTATAATCAGTTCAGAGCCAAGCCCCATACTATCCAACCTTATAAGAAATACAAATTTGTTGCTATTTTTCCTCCATAGTTCCCCAAATACACATGTAAACCTGTAATTAAAGTACTGGAATAACTAAAAAATTAGTTCTTAAATTTATCATAATTACTATCACCTTAAATGAGGGATGAGGAGTTGGGAGATAGGCCAAAAGGGAGAAGGAAAATAGAGACAGAAAGAAAGAGAGAGACAAGAGGTATAAAAGATAATTCATACCAAGTTACAAAGGCAAAACATATGGATGGTGTTTATGTAAGGTAGTAGCAGATAATGCAAGAGGATGAATTGAGGGTAAGAGGAACAGGTATAAATCAGAGATATGAAAACAAACTTAGGAAGATTGATACCAATTAATACTTTAAACCATTAAATGAATACATTCAAATGGGTTGAAGGTACAATATTGACTTTTGGGATCACTACTCTCATTTATGTTAAAAGTTACATATATTATCAAAGTTGAGGTTAGAGTTATTTATAGTAAAAAATGCCAAGCTGAAGAAAAGTCTTGTTGAATCTTGGTTTGGATTTCAGAGGGGTTTGGACCTGTAGCAGATGAATATCAATTTTTTGTCAGTGGATCTCCCCTTAATTATATTGGCACAGGATTCAACCTTTCAACACATTTTTGTTGTTGTTATTGTTGTTGAGTGATTGAGTTATGTTGACTTTGGGGCTGCTTTTTTATTAAAAGTGATTTGTCTTTCTAGGAAGACACTTTCTTTATTGTCTTATTTAGTTCCAAGAAGGCACTTCCATGAGTTGCTTGCTTGGATTTCCAGGGGAAAAGTAAAAAGACAATTGTTGGCTTCTTAGAAGTATAAAATCTCATTGATTCAAATAATTTATTTTTAGCTCTTTATGATATTTGAACATGACAGAAATGTAGAAAAAATGTCTGATTACTCAAATGATAAGAACAACTACCTAACAATTAAATAATTAATGCCACTGTATTAGTAATAATACTATTCCCTGCAATTGGTCATTTGTTTCCCTCTTCTCCCATAATTATATAAGGAAATAAGCACATTTCCTTACCTTACCAATACCATTATCAGTGATCAAATGAACAATGTCTGTGTATTCTCAGCTATATTGTGTTTATATTGACATCTCTCACATTTCCCTAATTGTCTCTCAAAACTTTTTTTACTGGTTATAATAATTATACAGAATAATATACTCCATTGTGGTATATTTGTACATGCACATAGTACTTTGAATTAGGTACCCAAATATCTTTTAACAGTTCAGTTGTTGGTAGAAACCAATCAAGGGACATGAAGAACATTTGATTGTGATTTGATTACACAAATTCCAGATGTGTTTCCTACTTCTTCCCTCCCCCAAAACTTTTTTATCCCCTCTACACACACTTACTGCTTGCATCAATTAGGCCACTCGCCCTGTGAAATATCCCCTCTTCTAGATTTTTCTAAAAAGATAAATGAGCAATTCCAAAGTAAATTAAGATGTAGAAAGAATCACGGTGGGGAAAAATGAAATAAAGAAGATGTGAGTATGGTATGATATAAAGTATGTGTTCCTGGAGCTGAGGTAACTCTCTTCAATCCAGTTGGGATCTTTTTGTGGAGATGTAGTGTTTGGAGGTGGTGGTTACAGTATATTAAAAGATCACTATAGGTTGTTTCCTTTTCTTCTCTCTTTCCCTTTTTTTTTTTTTTTTTGTACCAGGGATTGAACCCAAGGGTGATTAACCATTGAGCCACATCTCTAACCCTTTTTTATATTTTATTTAGAGACAGAGTCTCAATAAGTTGCTTAGGGCATCACTAAATTGTTGAGGCTGGCTTTGTAGTTGTGATCCTCCTGCCTGACTCTCCCTAGCACTGGGATTATAGGCATGCCCACTGCACCTGGTTCTTCTCCTATTTTAAGAGTTATTTCCCTGTCATAGTTTTTGTTTGTTTGTTTGTTTTATTTTTAGTGTTTTAAATTACTCTCTTAAAACTATTTAACTGGTGAGGAATGTGCAGGACTATTAAATGAATGAGCTTTATATCAGGTGCAATCACTTGAGAAATTTGCACTGGGCTCAGCTGTGGTAAGAGCAAAAAGTCTCCTCCTTCTTCCAGGTTTCATTTACTTCCTGTTCAGAATAATGAAGAAAATGAGGTAAAATGTCTCTAGCAGGACTGCTACTGGTGAATTCACCAAATGACAGTGATCATGGAAATTCTTGAAGGTGATAATAGTTTGTGTTTTAGGTGGAATCTAAAGGAGAAAGAAAAAAGACTAGTATAGGAATGGAGGGGATCCTTGATCCTCTCATCTTGTTCCTGTGTAAGCTCACAACTGGCTTAGATGGGAGAACAGCTAATGATGTCATGAGACTCCTAAAAAATAAATGCTATGACAACATTGTTTTTCATTCATTTACTGTCCAATTACTTCTTTTTACTGGTATTTCTGGTGCAGCAGCTAAAAAAATGTTCCTTCTTTATTAGCAGGTTAGAATTAACAAAAAACAAGTGGTTCAAGAAAGATGAAACAAGAACATACAGAAGGAAGGCCATGCTGTCTTCAATAGGAAGGTCAGAGAAGACCACAATCATGTGACACCTGAGCTGGGAGAGAGTGAGTGAGATGTGCTGTAAATCAGAAGAGTTTGGTTGGAAGACACAGCCATTGGCCCTAAGGCAGAGCATGTCTGATGTGTATGGAATATCAGCAAGTCCAGAGGGACAGACCCAGAGACTAAGGTGAGTGGAAGTTGCCTTGTGAACTTTCACAACCATACCACAGATTGGGGGCTCAACAACAAAATTTTTCTTATGGATCTGAAGGCAGAAAGTTGAAACCAATGTGTCTTCTGGATTATTTCTTCATCAGCCTCTCATTGGCTGCAGATGGTCAGCTTCTCCCTTTGTATGTCTGTGTCCTAATCACCTTCTAACTGGACATAGGCAAATGAGGACCCTCAATGACCTCATTTAACCTTAAAAACCTCTTTGAAAGTACCATGTCCATTATGGCCACATTCAGAGGCCTTGGGGGATAGGATTTTAACATCTGAGTTTGGGGAGGACGAAGTTCAATCCATCACAGGCTGACTGGGACATGATGTGGAATTGGGCGGGTGGCAGATCACATAGACCTCATAGGTCATGTAAGAAGTATAGCTTTTTCTGTCCCTAAGGGAAATGGGGAGGTTTTTGAGAGTTTTGGAACACAGCAATGGCAGTTAGGGAAGGGTGAGGGGAGACCCAGTGAAGGAGTTGCTGAAGGATGATGGAGCTTCAACCAGGATGGTCATGGTGAGCAGAGGGTGGATTTTGGGTCTGTTTTCAAGGGAACCAACAGGATCAGCTCAGGATTTCCACCTGTGATGGGAGGATTGAGACAATGACTGCTGGTATTACTAGCTTGAAGAAGTGGAAGAATGAAATTAAAGAAATGGCATTTCCTTTATAAAAAATGTGAAGGGATATTTGTAGGAAATTTTTCAATAGTTGAGATTTAGATATCATCTTTAAAAATAAAGGAACATATTTCAAACTGGAGAGGAAGGATCCAAGAACGATACAGATGAAATCCCACTCTTCTCACCTGGATTTCCCTCTGTGACATTTCACTCCATATGCAGTCCCTCCTTCCCTCATTGTTGGTCCTTAGTTTTTTTCTGCCATCCTTCCCTTTCACACCAAATACTTCCTGCTGTAAACTCCAATCAGGGAGGACATGCAGTCATCTTCAATCCCCAATCAATGAGCATGGCTTTGCCAACATCCAATCAGAACTACTCAGATTTTCGGAGTGCTCCTTACTGTCTCTGTTTCCTGTCTGCTCAGGATCCTCTGCAGAAACCCATTTTCCCTGTCTTCTTTGAATCTGGAACATTTAATGGGTAACCCCCTGCAATGTCCATCCCAGTGAGTGTTGCATGAGTGACTCAGGCATGAAAGAATGCTGAGTTCTCAGTGCCACACACCTGGGAATGCAACCTGCAGAAGTGGTGTCAGCCTTTATCATCTAATTGTGGTACATATATATGTATACATAGTTATTTCCTGTTAGAGTCTGTAAACAAGTCAAAATAACACCTGGCATTTTGCCAGGGGAATGTTAGAGTTCGTAAACAAGTCTGGATGGTGCCTGGCAAAATGCCAGAGGGAGTGGTTTGAGAAGTAACAAAAGCGAGCCATTAAGTGTGGAGATTCCTGATTGGTTGACTGCTGTATCTAGTTTATGTTAATTAGATAAGCTGTGTGGAATGTATAAATACTGCTCCTGTCCTGCAATAAACGGCTTCCACTCCTGCTGTATCAACGTACACAAGTTATTCGTCACCCTCCGCTTATTTTGCCCAGCCAGCCGGGCTGCGGCAATTTCCTATAAAAATACATGAATGAACATAGATCTATAACTATTGCTATTTCTGTTATTGTGTAAACATTGAAAAACCCATGAACTCATAATAATATTTCTGACTCCAATCTATCAGCTCTGTCTTATTTTCAGTCTTTGACATTTTCATGTTTTTAAGTGACATTAGATAGGGAGAGGTTTGGCTTTCATTATATCAAAGTATATATGTCACTTACTTGCTCAGTGACATAATTTAACTGCTTAATGGAACCAGTCTCTAAGTAGCTCTGGTTTCCCTTTGTCTACCACCTCTAGAAACTCCTCTGCCCCATTGTTTTAAGTTGCGGGTCATATTACCTTCATGGCTTCCCCTCTCTGTCACAACCATGCTTCATCTGATGCCCATGATCTTATGAGCAGATCTCTATGCTACAAGAGGAAACAGCAAGAAGGGGATATATCCATGGGTTTATACCGCTTAAGTTTACGATGTCATTTGCACATATAAGTGAAGTTGTCAAATTATGGGTCTGGAGCTCAGGTCCCATTACACAACATATGTATGGTATTTTGATTCATAGACATTTTCTTTGAGATTTCCTCTGCTTAGCACATAGGCATCCTTCCTCATGCAGAGAGCTCTCTCTGCTCAGTCCTTCTCAAGCACCTCTGTGCACACTCATCACCTGGGGACTGATTAAAATACAGATCCTGTTTCTTAGGTCTCAGGAAGGCATCAAAGTTCTCCACAGGAGATTTGAAGAAGAATTACTGATACTAATGCTGTTAGTCCTCAGAGCACACTTTGGGTGCAGAGCTCTTAGGATTCCCACATCTATCTTCCAGTTCTTTCCCAGCTCCCTATTGTCAATTGACTTAATTTCCATTTTCTTCATGAAGGATCACCATGGTCCTGTTTGGCCCTCACTTGTAGTTATCTTCTTCATCCAAAACAATGCCAACACAGCACATTCATAAACACTGATTGTTGTGTTACACGGAACTACTTCTTATAGTTTTGAGATTTTGTCTGTTCATTTCACACTTTGCTCACCTTGTTCTTTCACTGTGAGTATCTCTTTTCTTAGCTTACTGTTGTTGGTAATTTGGATTTTCTACATATATCACCTTCAGAATGGGTTATCACTCTGTTTTTTTGTTTACAAAGAGCCATCAATTACTTCTAATCCACCTCATCTTGAAATTATAGATCTTATCTCCTGTTTCTCTTTGAGGAAGATCATGCTTGGATATACTAGATATACTAGGTGCTTATCAATTTATTAAATTGAAGTGATTCTTCTCATAAGATATTTAAAAAATAGTTTGGGAAAGTGATTTTTGCCATTGCTTCTTATATTCATAAGTAATAAATCCTATAAAACATAGGTTAGAACTGTTTCTACCATAAAATCAGACTAGAGCTCAGATTCTAGCCTTTCTCCTTAGTGACTGTGAGCCCTTGATCAGTTATTCACCTTTAAGCCTTATCTGTCAAAATAAGGAAATATTAATATCTCAATAGCCTTGTGAAAACTCTATTTATCTCAAAAACATTTAGGTAAGTGCTAAATGGCATTCTAAGTTCTTAATAATATTAATGTATTACTAAAGTAGGATGAAAACCAATTACTAAAGAATATTATTACTTAAATGATCAATGAAATACGTTATTTGACCATTCTTTTAATACTTAGTTGATACCTAGGTCTCAGAGGGAGTTACTAGAGATTTTATGAGATACTTATTAATAATATGGGCTCCCTATACCAACCCCCAAAGATTGTATACCAATTTCCCCAAATTCACTGTCTGAGAAGACTCTCTAGGCATCTGCATTTTGATTCAAATTCTAGCCAATTCTAGACTGCTGATGCATCAAATTTTAAGAATCTCTAGACTTTTAATAAAATCATTGAATTTTATTTTCCTCAGCTATCAAATATGTAATGAGTTGAAATGAGAAGTTTGTAAGAGAAAATCAACTTGAACTGAAAGAGGTCCTGGCAGGAATAAATATTTCACCAAGAATTACAAGGTTCAGATGTCTAATAATTCATTATTTTCCTTTTATTTTTTAAATTTTTTATTGGTTGTTCAAAACATTACAAAGCTCATGACATATCATCTTTCATACATTTGATTCAAGTGGGTTATGAACTCTCATTTTTACCCCAAATACAAATTGCAGAATCACATCAGTTACACATTCACATTTTTACATAATGCCATATTAGTGACTGTTGTATTCTGCTACCTTTCCTATCCCCTACTATTCCCCCTCCCCTCCCCTCCCATCTTCCGTCTCTACCTCATCTGCTGTTGTTCAATTCTCTCCCTTGTATTCCCCCCCTTTCCCCTCACAACCTCTTATATGTAATTTTAGTAACAATGAGGGTCTCCTTCCATTTCCATACAATTTCCCTTCTCTCTCCCTTTCCCTCCCACCACTCGTCTCTGTTTAATGTTAATCTTTTCCTCATGCTCTTCCTCCCTGCTCTGTTCTTAGTTGCTCTCCTTATATCAAAGAAGACATTTGGCATTTGTTT
>NW_026000349.1:128291-133417 GCF_001458135.2 Marmota marmota marmota
CTCTCCTTGTTCTGTATGTTGGATATCTTCATAATTATGTGTCTTGGAGTTGGTTTATTATGGTTTTGAATGTTTGGAGTCCTGTAGGCTTCCAGGATTTGGCAATCCATTCCATCTTTCATATCTGGGAAGTTTTCTAGGATTATTTCATTTAATAGGTTGTCCATTCCTTTGGTTTGAACCTCTATACTTTCTTCTATCCCAATGACTCTCAAGTTTAGTTTTTTTATGACATCCCATATCTCTTGTATAGATTGCTCATGAGTTTTAAGCATCCTTTCTGTGTTGACTATATTCTTTTCAAGTTGATAAACTTTGTCTTCATTATCTGATGTTCTGACTTCTACTTGATCTAGTCTATTTGTAATATTCTCGTTTGAGTTTTTAATTTGGTTTATGGTTTCCTGCATTTCTAGGATTACTGTTTGATTTTTTTTTTTTTCAATCTCTATCTCCTGGTAGAGCTCATTCTTTACCATTTGAATTTGTTTATTTAATTCGTTTTCAAAATATACGTTCATTGCTTGGACTTGCTGTCTCATGTCTTCTCTAATATTCCGTTCCATCTGAGTTAGGTATGCCTTGAGTTCTTTCTCTGTCCATTTTTCTGATGCCTCTAGGTTCTCCTGTAGATTTAAGTTGTCCTGCATTGTTTGTAATCCTTTTTTCCCTTGTTTTTTCATGTTGTTCATGTTACTTTACAGCTCTTTTTGACTGCTGTGTTTCTGCTTTCTCCTATAAATTTGTTTTGGTTTTGTATATCTCTGTTGTCTCTCCTTTGTGGTGGGAGACTATGCCTAGAAATGTTGGGCTTTATTGTGGTTTAAAGCTGATTCATTCAATTCATAAAAGGCTTCCAGATTCTATATGCATATAATGATTTGTTGCCTGTTCTTAGGACTTTATGTTTAGGTTAGGTGCTATGATGGTATGAGGGTTAGTATGTCTTGGCTACTTTAGAAGATTGCTCTACTGAAGGGGGATACTAACAGGTGATTGGATCAGGGTGTTGGTAGTAGCTAGGTATTTAGGAGCCCTATAGACAGCCTTGAAACACTCACCTATTTGCATTTAGACAATTACACAAATGGAAGACGTAATGCTTGGGATGAAAGTTAGGGGGTAGGGGAAGGAAGGTGCTCTTAAAAAGAAAGAAGGAGAGAGAGATAGATAGATTAGAGGAGAATGGAAAGAACAATAAAGCTTGAAACAGGAAAGAAAGAAAGAAGGAAAAGGGGAGAAAAGAACAAAGAGAGAAAAAAAAGAAAAAAATCGAAGTCTTAGAGATCAATTTTCTTCTCTTCCAGTAGGCGGAGCTGTGCCCTCCTAGCCGAGCTTCTGCCCTCTATGTGCAGATAGCAATCCCTGTAAGGCGGCTCCTGGGAGTCTCTCAATCTTGTTAGTCCAGAGCCGTTTCACTTCTCCGGCCCCCTCCCCCCCTCCTCCTGCCAGCCAGCCACCAGGTCCTGTTCACCGGAGTCGGTTCCACAAAGATCTGGTTACACTTGCAGCCCCACCGCGTGTCCTATTTTCTGAACGACTGAGCACTCTCTCTGTCATTCATCTGAGCCCCAGTGCTGTGGTGCGGTGATCTGGGAACCAACAGTTTAATTTTTCCGGACCCCTTTGGTGGGCATGCCCCCGGAAACTGGCGGCTAAGATCTTGGGTGTTGCCGCTGGTGGGAAGGGGAGTTGGGGATCGGGAATCCTCTCTGCTTCCCTACAGACACGCCCCTGGAGAGATTCCTGAGGTTTCCTGGCTGCTTGTATCTGGAGGGGGTGGGAGTCACACACCTGCTAAAGTGGATTCTGCTGGGAAGGAATTCCATCCGCCGAACTCCGGTGACGTCACCTCTCTGCTATGGCGGGCCCCAGGCTCCTTGCCCAAGTGTCCGAAGGGAGGGGTGGGACTGGTCTGTCTCTGGTTGGCTTCAGTTCCCGGTTCACTACTTCATGAAAGCCTGGCTAGAGACCTCTTCCTAGAGTCCCTGTGCTGCTCCTGCTGAGGAGGCTAGCCGCCGAGTCGCTTGGGCAGCGGCTGGCGGGTCTGGACCTCCATGCTGCGTGGTGGAGATTCACTCGTCTGGGGCAAACTGTCACCTCCAAAAATCCTACCAATTGCCGGCCGGTCTCTCTTCAGTGGAATTTCGCCAGGAGCCTCTCAGCAGGTAGAATCCAAGCGTATCAGTGCATCTCTCTGACCCTGTTACTGAGGAGGTACTGAAAGCGCTTCCTCCCCGCCCGCCGCCATGTTGGATCCTCCATTATTTTCCTTTTAAACTTAGGATTTCTGAGGAGAGACACATGATTGTCTTATCCATCCATGTGAATTTTTTTTTTACTCAAGCTTTAGAATATAGGAATTATACAAATAAACATATAAAAATAAGTTTTTCATAGAAAAACTTGTGAAATCAGTAGTAATCTGTTAATAATGAGTTAGTAATCTGTGCAGTAATCTGTGGCCTGTTAGCTTCTATCATTCCAAAGCTAACAAGACTGAAATGCCTTCAAAGACACTCAGAGTGGAGGTGTCTTGCCCCTGGAGCAGGGAGTACCCAAGAAGCTGGCTGAAGTGGAGCTCCCTCTGCACCCACGTTGTAGGTGTCTCACCCCTGGAGAAGGGAGTGTCCTTTACCCTGGCTGCAGCAGCTTGCAGAGCTCCCCCCAGCACCTAGGGTGGTGGGGTCTCACCCCTGGATGGGGGAGTCCACCTGAGCCTGGCTTCAGGGGCTTGCGGAGCTCGCTCCTGCACCCAGGGTGGAGGTGTCTTGCCCCTGGAGCGGGCAGTGCCCTCACCCCTGGATGGGTCAGAGTAAGGAGCTCCTCCAGACATCCAGGCTGCAGCTATGTGCGGAGTTACCCCCAGAACCCAGGGAGGAGGGGTCTCGCACCTGGACGGGGGAGTCCCCTCAAGCCTTGCTGTGGTGGTATTTGGAGCTCCCCCCAACACCTAGGTTGGATGGGTCTCGCCCATGGATGGGGGAGTGCCCTCCACCCTGGCTGCAGTGGTATGCAGAACTCCTTAGCACACCCAGGTTGGAGGGGTTCCCCCCCTGTAAGGGGAAGTGATCTGGATCCTGGCTGAGGCAGAGTAAGGAGCTCCTCCCAGCATCCAGGGTGGAGGGGTATAGCATCTAGAGGGGGAGTACTCTAGACCCTAGCTACTGCAGAGTGTGGAACTCCCTCTGGCTCCAAGGTTGGAGGGGTCTCCCCCCCTGGAGAGGGGAGTGCCCTCGACCCTGGCTACAACAGCATACAAAGCTCCCCCATGCACCCAGGTTGGAGGGGTCCTGCCCCTGAAAAGAGAGTTTCCTCGAGTGGCATGAGGAGCTGCACCCAGCACCCAGGATGGAGGGGTCTAACACTGAAGTGGGGAGTCCCCTCCACCCTGGCTGCAGTGGTGTGCAGAGCTCCTCCTGTCACACAGGATGGAGGGGTCTTGCCCCTTGCAGGGCGACTCTCCTTCACCCTGGGTGCCATGGCCTGTGGAGCTCCCACTGACACCCAGGGTGGAGGGGTCTGGCCCCTGGAAGGGGGAGTCCCCTTAAACCTGAGCATAGCGGCTTGTGGAGCACTCCCTGGCGCCCAGGTGGAGGGGTGTCCCCCCTGAAGGGGGAAGTACCCTTGACCCTGGCTACAGCTGCTTGCTGAGCTGCCCCAGGCACCCAGGTTGGAGGGGTCTTGCCACTGGAGAAGGAAGTGACCTCTACCCTGGCTGAGGAAGCATGCGGAGCTGCCCTGGCACCTAGGCTGGAGGGGTCTCACCCCCTCCAGGGGTGAGACACCTCGACCCTTGCTGCAGCAGCTTGCAGGGCTCCCCCGAAACCCAGGGTGGAGGGGTTTCGCCCCTGTAGGGGGACGTCGCCTGGAGCCCAGCTGTGGTGGCCTGCGAAGCTCACCTGGCTCCAGGTTAGAGGGGTCTGTCCACTGGAGGGGGGAGTCCCGTCGCCCCGTCTTTAAGGCTTGCAGAGTTACCCCTGGCAACTAGGTTCAGGGGTCTCATCCCTGGAGGGGAGAATCCCTCAACCCTGGCTTCTGTGGCATGCAGAGATCTCCCCAGCACCCAGGGTGGAGGGGTTTCGACCCTGGAGAAGGGATTCCCCTAGACCTTGGCTGCAGCAGCGTGCGGAGCTGCCCCTGGCACCCAGGGTGAAGGGGTCTCACCCCTGGAGATGGGAGTCCCCTGGAGTCTGGCTGCAGTGGCATGCGGCTCTCCCCCTGGCACCCAGGTTGGAGGTTTCTGGCCTCTGGAGAAGGGAGTGCCCTTGACTCTGGCTCCAGCAGCATGAGGAGCTCCCCTTGCTCCCCGGCATCCAGGATGGAGGGGTCTCGTCCTTGGAGGGGAAAGTGCCCTTGACCCTGGCTTCGAAGGCTTGCGGACCACCCCGCCCCACCCCACCCCAGATTAGGAAGTTTCCACCCTGGAGGGAGGAGTGCCCTCCACCCTGGCTGCAGGCATCCTGAGCTCCCCTGGAAACAAGATTGGAGGGGTCTCACCCCTAGAGTGGGGAGTCCCCTCGAGTCTGGCTACAATGGCGTGCAGAGCTCCTCCCCACCCTGGCACCCAAGTTGAAGGGGTTTCCACCCTGGAGGGGGGAGTACCCTCCACCCTGGCTGCAGGAGTGTTGAGCTCCCCCAGGAACTCAGGTTGGAGGCAATCGCCATGTGGTGGGGAGTCCCCTGAATCCTGGCTGCAGCAGCTTGCGGAGCTCCCCCTGGCACCCAGGGTGGAGGGGTCTTGCCCCTGTTGGGGTTAGTACCCTCGACCCTGGCTGGGGCAGAGAAAGGAGGTCATCCTGGAACCCAGGGTGAAGGGGTCTCGACCCTGAAGGGGGGAGTGCTCTCCACCCTGGCTGCGGTGCTGTGCAGAGCTCCCATCAGCACCCAGGTTGGAGGGGTCTCTCCCCTGGATGGGAGAGTGCTGTGGCTTGTGGAGCTCCCTCAGGTACCAACGTTGGAGTGGTCTTCCCCTTCGCGTGGGAATTGCCCTCCACCCTGGCTGCCTGCCAAGGCGTGTGGAGTTCCCCCTGGCACCCAGGGTTGACTGGTTTCCTCCCTGGAGGAAGGAGTTTCCTGGAACTTGAGTGCAGTAATGTGCAGAGCTCTCCCAGCACTGGGGGGGG
>NW_026000349.1:136479-149822 GCF_001458135.2 Marmota marmota marmota
GGGGGGGGGGGGGGAGGGGGTCTCTGCCCTGGAGTGGGAGGTGCCCTCAACCCTGGCTGGGGAGCCATGCGGAGCTCCCCCCTGGCACCCAGGTTAAAGGGATCTGGCCCATGGAGTGGGGAGTGCCCTCCACCCTGGCTGAGGTTGCTTGCAAAGCTGTCTCAGGCACCCAGGTTGGAGGGGTCTCGCTCCTGGAGAAGGGAGTGCCCTGGACCCTGGCTGCAGCAGCTTGCAGAGCTCCTTCCAGCACCACCGAGGTTGGAGAGGTCTCCACCCTGGATGCAGGAGTCCTATCCACCATGGCTGCAGGCGTGCTGAGCTCCCCCGCAACCCAGGTTAGAGGGGTCTTGCCCCTGGAGGGGAGTCTCTTCAACCCTGGCTGCAGCAGCATGAGGAGCTCCCCTGGCACCCAGGGTGGAGGGTTCTAGACCCTTGATGGGGGAATCTCCTCGAGCCTGGGTGCAGCACCCTGTAGATCTCATCCTGGCACCCAGGTTGGAGGGGTCTCGCTTCTGGAGGGAGGAGTCCCATCAAGCTTGGCTGGGGCGGCATGCGGATCTCCCCAGGGCACCCAAGGTGGAGGAGTATCGCCTCTGGAACGGGTAGTACTCTTGAACATGGCTTGGGCAGAGTAAGGGGCTCCTCCCCAGCACCCAGGGTGGAGGTATCTCCCCCTTTTAGGCGGGAGTCTCCTTGCGCCTGGGTGCGGCGGCCTGCGGCGCTCCCCCTGGTACCCAGGGTGGTGGGGTCCCGCACCTCTAGAAGGAAGTCCCCTGGAGTCTGGCTGCGGCAACATGCAGAACTTCCCAGGGCACCTAGGATGGAGGGGTACCGCCCCAAGAAGGGGGAGTCCACTGGATCCTGGTTGAGCAGCTGTGTAGCAACCCCAGGCACCCAGGGTGGAGGAGTCTCGCCCCTGGAGGGGGGAGTCTCCTCAAGCCTCGGTGCAGCAGCGTGTGGAGCTCCACCCAGTATCCTAGGTGGAGGTGTCTTCCGCCTGGAGGGGGGAGTCCCCTCCAGCCTGGGTGCAGCGCTGTGGGGAGCTCCCCCAGGCACCTAGGGTGGAGGGTTTCTGCCCTTGGAGGGAGGAGTCTCCTTGACCCTGGCTGCTGCAGTATGCTGAGCTTACCTGGGCACCCAGGGTGGAGAGGTCTCGCCCCTTAATGAGGGAGTGCCCTCGTCCCTGGGTGCAGCATGCAGAGCTCTCCTGGCTCCCAGCATGGAAGGGTCTCGCCCCTGGAAGAGGGAGTCCCCTTGAGCCTGGGTGCAGCGGCATGTGGAGCTTTCCCTGGCACACAGGTTGAAGGGGTCTCTCCCCTGGTGGGGGTAGTCCCCTCACCCTGGCTGCAGTAGCATGTGGAGCTCCTTCCCGCACCCAGGTTGGAAGGTGCCGCTACTGGAGAAGGGAATGCCCTTGACCTTGGGTGCAGCAGTGTGTTGATCTCCCCCTGGCACCAAGAGTGGAGGAGTCCAGCCCCTGGAGAAGAAAGTCCCCTGGAGTATGGCTGCAGCAGCATGCAGAGCTCTTGCCAGCACCCAGGGTGAGGAGGTTTCGCCCCTGGAGGGGGGGGCGTCCCCTGGAGCCTGGGTGCTGCGGCCTGTGGAGCACCCCCTCTCCCGCCTGGCACCCAGGGTGCAAGGATCTAGCCCCTGGATTGGGGAGTGCCCTGGACCCTGGCTGCAGCAGCATGCGGAGCTCCCTCCAGCAAGCAGGTTGAAGGGGTCTCTCATCAGGAGGGGGGTGTGCCCTGGACCCTGGCTGCAGGGGCTTGCGGAGCTGCCCCTGGCACCCAGGTTCCAGAGGTCTCACTTCTGGAGAAGAAAGTGCACTCGACCCTGGCTGCTGCAGGGTTTGTAGCTCCCCCATGCACCCAAGGTGGAGGAGTCTCACCCCTGGAGAGGGGAGTTCCCTGGAGCCTGGCTGCAACAGCCTGAGGAGCTCCCACTGGCACACAGGTTGGAGGGGTCTCGCCCATGGAGAAGGGAGTCTCCTCTAGTCTGTCTGCAGCAGCTTGCAGAGCTACCCTGGGCATCTAGGTTGGAGGGGTCCTGTCCCTGGATGGCGAAATCCCCTCGACCCCGGCTGCAGCAGCTTGCAGAGCTACACCCACGACACCCAGGGTGGAGGGGTCTTGCTCCTGGAGGGGGGATTTCCCTTGTTTCTGGCTGGGGAGGCATGTGGGGCTCGCCCTGGCACCCAGGGTGGAGGGGTCTCGCCGCTGGGGGTGGGAATCCCCTTGACACTGGCTGCAGCAGCACGTGGAGCTCCTTCATGCACCTAGGGTGGAGGGGTCCCGCCCCTGGAGAAGGAAGTCCCCTGGAGTCTGGCTGCAGCAGCATGCAGAGCTCCCGCCAGCACCCAGGGTGGAGAGGTTTCGCCCCTGGAGGGGGGGTCCCCTCGAGCTTGGGTGCATAGGCATGGGGAGCTCCCCCAAGCACCTATGGTGGATGGATTTTGCCCCCGCTGGGGGGATTCCCTTCGACCTTGGCTGCAGTGGGATGCGGAGGGACCCCAGGCACCAAGGGTGGAGGAGTCTCGCCCCTGGAGACTGGCTGAGGCTGCGTATGGAGCTCCCACACACACACCCCGGTTGTAGGGGTCTTGGATGTGGAGGGGGAAGACCCCTCGACCCTTGCTGCAGTGGCTTGAGGGCCTCCCCTGGCACCCAGGGTGAAGGGGTCCCACCTCTGGAGGGGGTAGTTGAGCCTGGATGTGGCAGCGTGCAGTGTTCCCCCTGGTACCAAGGATGGAGGGGTCTCCACCTTGGAGAGGGGAGTGCCCTCCACCCTGGCTGCAGGCGAGCTGAGCTCCTCCAGGTACCCAGGTTGGAGGGGTCTCGCCCCTGGAGAATGGAGTGTCCTAGACCCTGGTTGCAGCAGTATGCGGAGCTCCCCCTGGCACCCAGAGTGGAAGGTCTCATCCCTAGAGGGTGGAGTGCCCTCGAAACTGGCTGCAGCAGCCTGCAGAGCTCCCCCAGCCACAAGGTTGGAGGGGTCTCCACCCTGGAGGGGGCAGTGCCCTCCACCCTGACTGCAGGCGTGCTGAGCTCCCCCCATAACCCAGGTTGGAGGGGTCTCGCCCCTGGAAGGGAAAGTCCCCTCAAACCTGGCTGCAGCTTCGTGAGGAGCTCCCCTGGCACCAGGGTGGAGGGGTCTCGCCCCTTGAGTGGGGAGTCTCCTTGGTGGAAATGGGAGTCCCCTCCACCCTGGCTGCAGTGGTGTTTGGAGCTCCCCTAGGCACCCAGGGTGGAGTGGTCCTGCACCTGGAGAAGGGGTGCCCTCGACCCTGGCTCGGGCAGAGTAAGGAGCTCCTCCAGGCACCCAGGGTGGAGGGGTCTCTCCCCTGGAGGGGGGGAGTCCCCTCGACCCTGGATGCAGCGGTATATGAAGCTCCCCCAGGACCCTAGGATGGAGGGGTCACCCTCCTGGAGGGGAGGAGTCCTCTCGACCCTGGCTACAGCGGCTTTCTGAGCGACCCTCAGCACCCAGGGTGGAGGGATCTCCTACTTGGAGGGGGGGGAGTGCCCTCAACCCTGGCTGGAGCAGAGTAAGGAGCTCCTGCAGGCACCCGTTGTGGAGGGGTTGCCCCTGGAGGGGGGAGTCCCCTGGACCCTGGCTGCAGGGAGTGCGGAGCTCCCTCCAGCACCAAGGGTGGAGGGGTCTCAACCCTGGAGGGGGCAGTATCCTTGACCATGGTTGCAGCAGCTCGGGAGCTCCCGGAGCACCTAGGTCTAGGGGTCTCCCTCCCCCTTGAGGGGAAAGTACCCTCAACCCTGGCTGCTGTGACGTGCAGAGCTCCCCCAAGTTGAAAGGGCCTCTCTCTTTGAGGGGGGGAGTGCCCTTGACCAGGCTGCAGTAGCATGCAGAGCTCCTTCCTGCACCCAGGGTGGAAGGGTCTCCCCCCTGAAGCGGGGAGTCTCCTGGACCTTGGCTGCATTGGCGTGCGGAGTTCCCCCAGGCTTCTAGGGTGGAGGGGTCTCGCCCCTGTAGGGGGAAGTTCCCTTGACCCTGGCTTCAGTGGCATGCAGAGCGACCCCCAGCACCTATGGTAGAAATGTCTCGCCCCTGTGTGTGTGGGGGGGGAATCCCATGGACCCTGGCTGAGGCTAAGTGTGGAGAGCTACCCCTGTCACCCAGAGTGGAGTGGTCTCCCCCCTGCAGGGGGGGAGTGCACTGGACCCTGACTGTGGAGGCGTGTGGAGCTCCCCCTGGCATCAAGGGTGGAGGGGTCTCGCTAATGGAGGAGGGAGTGCCCTGGACCCTGGCTGCAGCAGCGAGGGGTGCTCCCCCTGACTCCCAGGGTGGAGGGGTTTCTCCACTGGAGTGGGGAGTGCCCTCGACCCTGGGTTTGATGGCTGCAGAGCTTTCTTGGGCACACAGGAAAGCTCCTAGAGGGGGGAGTGCCCTCCAACCTGGCTGCAGCAGCATGCAGAGCTCCCTAGGCTTCCAGGGTGGAGAGGTCTCACGCCTGGAGGGGGGAGTCCCATGGAGCCTGGGATCAGCGGCTCATGGAGCTCCCCAGGCAGCTAGGGAGAAGGGGTCCCGCCAATGGAAGGGGGTTCCCTTCGATCCTAGCTGAAGCAGCACGCAGAGCCAACCCCAGTACCCAGTTTGGAGGAGTCTCCCCTCTGGAGGGGAAAATGCCCTCAACCCTGGCTGCCGTGGCATGCTGAGTTCCCCTTGGCACTCAAGTTGGAGGGTCTCTCCCCTGCTGGTGGGGGTGTCCCCTTGACCCTGGCTGCTGTGGTGTGTGGAGCTCCCCCAGGCACCTAGGGTGGAGGTGTCTTGCCCCTGTAGGGGGGAGTGCCCTGGACCTTGGCTGCAGCAGCATGGGGTGCTTCCCCCAGCTCCCAGGGTGGAGGGGTCCTGCTCCTGGAGGAGGGAGTTCCCTCCACCCTGGCTCCGGTGGCATATGGAGCTTCCCCCCACAGCATCCAAGGTAGAGGGATATCCCCCTGGAGGGGGGAGTCCCTTCGACCCTGGGTGTTGCGGCATGCACAGCTTTTCTGGGCACACAGCATGGAGGGGTCTCGCCCATAGAGGGGAAAGTGCCCTCAACCCTGGCTGCAATGGCATGCTGAGCTCCCCCTGGCATCCAGGTAGAGGGGTCTCGCCTCTGGAGGGGGGAGTGACCTCCACCCTGGATAGGGAGGTGTATGGAGTTCCCTCCTGCACCCAGGGTGGAAGGGTCTCGCCCTGGAGGGGGGAGTGCCCTCCACCCAGGCTGGGGCAGGATAGGGAACTTCCCCTGGCACCCAGGTTGGAGGGATCTCACCCATGGAGGGGGGATTCCACTCAACTCTTACTGAAGCAGCTGCGGAGCGACCCCAGGCACCCAGGGTGTATGGGTCTTGCCCCTGGAGGGAGAAGTGCCCTCGATTTTGGCTGTGGCGGCCTGTGGAGCTCCCCCCTGCACCCAGGGTGGAGGGGTTTTGTTCTTGGAGGAGATAGTGCCCTTCATCCTGGCAGGGCGGTGTACAAAGCTCCCCCTGACATCCAGGGTGAAAGGGCCTTGCCCCAGGAGAGGGAATGCCCTCAACCCTGGCTGGGGCGGCATGCGGAGCTCCCCCTGACACCCAGGGTGGAGGGGTTGCGCCCCTTGAGGGGGAATCTCCTGGAGCCTGGGTGCCGCGGCCTGCGGAGCTCCCACCCTGCACCCAGGGTGGAGGGGTCCCGCACTTGTAGAGGAAGTCCCCTTGAGTCTGGCTGTGGCAGCATGCAGAGCTCTCCAAGGCACCTAGGGTGAAGGGGTTTCACCCCTAGATGGGGGAGTCCACTGGATCCTGGATGAAGTGGCTGTGGAGTGACCCCAGGCGCCCAGGGTGGAGGGGTCTAGCCCTAGGAGGAGGGAGTCCCCTGAAGCCTTGGTGAAGCTGCGTGTGGAGCTCCCCCCTTCACCCAGGGTGGAGGGGTCTCGAGTCTGGAGCGGGGAGTCCCCTCCAGCCTGGTTGCCGCTGCTTGGGGAGCTCTTCCAGGCACCTAGGGTGGAGAGGTCCCTTCCCGGGAGGGGGCATTCCCCTGGGCTCTGTGTGCAGTGGCAGCATACTGAGTGATCCCAAGCACCCAGGGTGGAGGGGTCTACCCCCTGGAGGGGAAAGTGCCCTCAACCCTGGCTGCAGTGGTGTGTAGAGCTCCCCCTTGCACCCAGGTTGGAGGGGTCTTCCCCCTGGAAGGGGAGTGCCCTGGATCCTTACTGCAGCAATGTGTGGAGCTCCTTCAGGCACCCAGGGTGGAGGGGTCCCGCCCCTGGAGGAGAAAGTGCCCTCCACCCTGGCTGGGGCAGCGAATGGATCTCCCCCCCACACCCGCACCCAAGTTAGAGGGGTTTTGCATCTTGGGGGGAAGTCTCAGAACCTGGGTACCCAGGCATGCGGAGCTCCCCCAGCCCCCTAACCAGGGTGGATGGGTCCTGCCACTGGAGAATGGAGTCCCCTCAACCCTGGCTGAAGTGGCTGCAGAGCGATTCCAGGCACCCAGGGTGGAGGGGCTCTGCTGCACGACCAGCACGCTAGCTTCATACTAGAGGTTCCAAACATAGAAGTTAACTAGTGAGATCAAAATAAAGACACATACAACTCAATTTACCTTTTTCTTGCCCAGCTCAGCTTCTCCCGGCTCATGCCTGGAGCCACCTGGCGGTAGTGAGGTTTACACAAGAGACCAGCAGGGAGAGGAAGAAGCACACCAGAGAGTGGGCTTTTATTGGGGAACAAAAAATTCAGGAGAAAATTCCATCCAATGAAGGTGGAGGGAGACAGCATTCCAAAGTCAGGGTCAGTGATTGGTTTCCAGGTCAATGGTCAGCCACACCCCCACATGGACAAGCCCTCGCACCTGGAAAGGGTGGAGAAAGCTCTGATGCAGCTGGTCTGAGCGCCTCACACCCAATCAGGGAGGTATCTAGTCAGGTGTGAGAAGGGCTTCCCACAGGGGCCTCGAGCCTGGAGGGGGAGTCCCCTGGAGCCTGGTTGTGGCTGCATGCAGAGCTTGCACTGGCACCTAGGTTGGTAGGGTCCCGCCCCTGAAGGGGAGAGTCCCCTGGACCCTGGCTGCAGCAGAGTGTGGGGCTCCCCCTGGCACTCAGGTTGGAGGAGTCTCCCCCCTGGAGATGGGAATCCCTTCAACCCTGGCTTCAGTGGTGTTTGGAGCTCCCCCAGGCACCCAGGGTGGAGGGATCTCGCACCTGGAGAAGAGTGCCCTGGACCCTGGCTGCAATGTCGTGCAGGGCTCTCGCATCACTCAGGGTTGAGGGGTCTCGCCCCTGCACGGGGGAGTCCACTGGACCCTGGCTGCAGTGACACGCGGAGCGATCCCCAGGCACCGAAGTTGGAGGGGTCTTGCCACTGGAGGGGGAGTCCCCATAACCCTGGCAGCAGCAGCATGCGGAACTCCCCTCGAACCCAGAGTGGAGGGGTCTCACCCCTTGATGGGGGAGTCTTCTAGAGCCTGGGTGCAGCGGCCTGTGGAGCGCACCCTGCCACCCAGGATGGAGGGGTCTCGCTGCTGGGGGAGAAAGTCCCCTCAGCCTGGCTGCGCTGCCTGAGGAGCTCCACCAGGCAACCAGGGTGAAGGGGTCTCGCCCCTGGAGGGGGGAGTACCCTCGAATCTGGCTTGGAAAGAATAAGGAGCTCCTCCAGGCACCTACAGTGGAGGTGTATCGCCCCTGGAGCGGGGAGTGCCCCAGACCCTGGCTGGGGCCAAGAAAGGAGCTCATTCCAGCACCCAGGGAGGAGGGGTCATGCCATGGAGTGGGGAGTCCCCTCAACCCTGGATGAAGCTGTGTGTGGAGCTACCCCTGGCACCCAAGGTGGAGGAGACTCACCCCTTGAGAGGAGAGTTTCCTCGAGGCAGGGAGTAGCGGCCTGTGGAGCTACCCCGGGCACCCAGGGTGAAGGGGTCTAACTCTTGGAGGGGGGAGTCCCCTCGAGCCTGGGTGAAGCATCATGTGGAGCTCCCCTCCCGGCACCTAGGGTAGCGGGGTCCCATTTTTGGAGAAGGCAGTCCCCTCCAGCCAGGGTGCAGCACCTGTGTGGAGATCTCCCCTGTACCCAGGGTTGAGGGGTTTTACCCCTAGAGGGGGAAGTGGAGCTCCACCAGGCACCCAGGGTAGAGGGGTCTCCCCTGGAGAGGGGAGTGCCCTCAACCCTGGGTGCAGCAGCATGCAGAGCTACCCCTGGCACTCAGGGTGGAGTGGTCCTGCCCCTGGAGATGGAAGTCCCCTTGAGTCTGTCTGCAGAGGCTTGAGGAGCTTCCCCTGGCACACAGGTTGGAGTCTTCTGGCCCCTGGAGAAGGGAGTGCCCTGGACCCTGGCTGCAGCAGCATGCATAGCTTCCCCCTGCACCCAGGGTGGAGGGGTCTCACCCCTGGAGGGGAGAGTCCCCTCTACCTGGGTGCAGTGGTGTGTGGAACTACTCCTGGCACCCAGGGTGGAGGGATCTCGCCCCTTGACAGGGGAGTTTTCTCGACTGGGTGCAGTGGAGTGTGGAGCTTCCACCTCACCCAGGGTGGAGGGGTCTTGCTCCTGGTGGGGGGAGTCCCCTCGACCCTGGCTGCAGCAGCATGCAGAGCGCCCCTTGGCACACAGAGTGGAGTGATCCCACCCTGGAGATGGGAATCCCCTTGAGGCTGGCTGCAGAGGCCTGAGGAGCTTCCCCTGGCACACAGGTTGGAGTCTTCTCGCCCCTGGAGAAGGGAGTGCCCTAGACCCTGGCTGCATCAGCATGAGTAGCTTCCCCCTTCTCCCAGGGTGGGGGGGTCTCGCTCCTGGAGGGGGAGTCCCTTCCACTCTGGCTGCAGCAGCTTGTGGAGCTCCCTACCTCTGGCACCAAGGGTGGAGGAGGTCTTGCCCCTGGAGGAGGGAGTGCCCTTGACCCTGACTGGGGTGGAGTAAGGAGCTCCTCTGGGCACACAGGCTGGATGGGTCTCCCTCCTGAATGGGGGAGTCCCCTGGACCCTGGCTGCAATGGTGTGTGGAGCTACCCCAGGCACCCGGGGGGAGGGGTCTCACCCCTGGATTGGGGAGTGCCCTTGGCTAAGGCAGAGTAAGGAGCGCCCCTCAGCATGCAGGGTGGAGGGGTCTTGCACCTAGATGGGGGAGTCCCCTCCACCCTGGCTACAGCAGTGTGCGGTGTGCGGTGTGCTGAGCTACCCCTGGCATCCAAGGTGCAGCAGTCTCAGGGCGCGGGCGGGGAGTACCCTGGAATCTGGCTTGGGCAGAGTAAGGGGCTCCTCCTGGAACCCAGCATGGGGGTGTCAGGCCCTGGATGGGAGAGTCCCTTTGAACCTGGCTGCAGCAGCGTGCGGAGCACCCCCTGATACCCAGGTTGGAGGGGTCTCCTTCCTGAAAGGGAGAGTCCCTTGGAGCCTGGGTGGGTGCGGCTGCATGCAGAGCTCCCCCCAACACCCAAGGTGCAGGGGTCTAACCCCTGAAGGGTAAAGTGCCCTCAACCCTGGCTGCAGTGGTGTGGAGCTCACCCTGGTACCCAGGTTGGAGGGTTCTCCCCCCTAGAGCGGGGAGTGCCCTCCATCTTGGCTGCAGCAGCATGCAGAGCTCCTTCAGGTAACCAGGGTGGAGGGGTCCTGCAGAGCTCCCCCCTGCACCTAGAGAGGAGAGGTCCCGCCCCTGGAGGAGAAAGTGCCCTCCACCCTGGCTGGGGTGACGAATGGAGCTCCCCCCCAGCAAGGGTGGAGGGCTTTCGTCCCTTGAGGGAGGAGTCTCCTCTGGCTTGGGTGCCTTGGCCTGTGGAGCACCCCCTGGGCACCCAGGGTGGAGAGGTCTGCCCCTGGAGAAGGGAGTCCCCTCGACCCTGGCTGAAATGGCTGCTGAGCGACCCCAGGCACTCAGGGTGGAGGGGTCTCAAGCCTGGAGGGGGGAGTGCCCTTGCAGAGCTTGTGCTGGCACCTAGGTTGGAGGGGTCCTGCCCTGGAGGGGAAGTCCCCTGGACCCTGGCTGAAGTGGCATGCAGAGCGACCACCAGCACCCGGGTGGAAGGGTCTCGCCCCTGGAGCGGGGAGTCCCCTCGATCCTGGCTGCAGTGGCATGCGGAACTCCCCCAGGTAACCAGGGTGGAGGGGTCTGGTCTCTGGAGTGGGGAGTCCCCTCAACCCTGGCTTCAGTGGCGTGCAGAGCTCACCCTGGCACCCAGGGTGGAGGGGTCTCGCCCCTGGAGCAGGGAGTGCGCTGGACCCTGGCTGCTGTGGCGTTTCGGGCTCCCCCGGACCCAGGGTGGAAAGATCTAGCCCCTGGAGGGGAGAGTCCCCTCGATCCTGGTTGCAGTGGCATGCTGAGCGACCCCAAGACCCCAGGGTAGAGGGGTCCCTCCCCTGGAGGAGAGAGTCCCCTGGAGCCTGGATGTGATGGCTGCGTGCGTATGGAGCTCCCCCATCACCCAGGGTGGATAGGTCTCGACCCTGGAGGGGGGAGTCCCCTCGACCCTAGCTGAGGCTACATGTGGAGCTCCCTCTGTCACCTAGGGTGGAGGGGTCTCCCCTGTGGAGGGGGGAGTACACCAGACCCTGGCTGTGGAGGCGTGTGCCGAGCTCCAGGGCACCAAGGGTGGAGAGGTCTCCCCAACTGGAGAAGGGAGCGCCCTGGACCCTGGCTGGGGCGGAGTAAGGAGCTCCTCCTGGCACCCAGGGTGGAAGCGTCTAGCCCCTGGAAGGGAAAGTCCCCTTGACTTACCGTGGCTGCAGCAGTGCGCAGAGCTACCCCTGGCACCCATGGTGGAGGAGTCTTGCACCTGGAGGGTGGAGTCCCCTGAACCCTGGCTTCAGTGGCGTGTAGAACTCACCCTGGCACCCAAGGTGGAGAGGTCTCGCCCCTGGAGGGTTGAGTGCCCTCGACCCTGGCTGCAGTGGCTTGAAGTGCTCCCCATGGCTTCTAGGGTGGAGGGATCTAGCCCCTGTAGGGGGAAGTCCCTTTGACCCTGGCTGCAGTGGCCTGTGGAGCAACCCCCAGCACCTAGGGTGGAAAAGTCTTGCCCCTGGAGAGGACTCGACTCTAGCTGAGGCTACCTGTGGAGCTCCCCCTGTCACTCAGGGTAAAGGGGTCTTCCCCCTGGAGGGAGGAGTGCACTGGACCCTGGCTGTGGAGGCTTGCAGAGCTCCCCCTGGCACCAAACATGGAGGGGTCTCGCCAGTGGAGAAGGGAGTGCCGTCGATCCTGGCTGAAGTGAAGTAAGGAGCTCCTCCAGGCACCCAGTGTGGAGGGGTATAGCCCCTGGAGGGGCGAGTCGCCTCGACCCTGGCTGCAGGGACTTGTGGAGCTCCCTCGGTACCCAGGTCTAGAGGTCTCACTCCTGGAGGGGAAAGTACCCTCAACCCTGGCTGCTGTGGCGTGCGAAGCTCCCCTTGGCACCCAGGTTGGAGAGGCCTCTCCCATTGAGGGCGGAGTGCCCTGGACCCTGGCTGCAGCAGCATGCAGAGCTCCTTCCTGCACCCAGGGTGGAGGGGTCCTGTCCCTAGAGAAGGGTATCTCCTTGAGTCTGGCTGCAGCAGCATGCAGAGCTCCCCCCTGCACCTAGGGTGGAGGTGTCCAGCCCCTGGAGGGAGGAGTCCCTTCAACCAAGCCTGCAGCTGTATGAGGAGCTCCCCAGACACCCAGGGTGGAGAGGTCTACGTGTAGAAAAATGTGCCCTCAACCCTGGCTGCAGTGGTGTGCGGAGCTCCTTCAGGCACCCAGGGTGGAGGGGTCCCGCCCCTGGAGAAGGGAGTCCCCTGGAATCTTGCTGCAGCAGTTTGCAGAGCTCCCCCTGCCCCTAGAGTGGTGGGGTACCGCCCCTGGAGGAGAAAGTGCCCTCCACCCTGGCTGGGGCAGCGAACAGAGCTCCCCCTGGCACCCACGGTGGAGGGGTTTCGCCCTTGAAGGGGGAGTATCCTAGAGCCTGGATGATGAGGCCTGCGGAGCTCCCCCCTCCCCCCCACACACACACTCAGGGTGGAGGGGTCTCAAGCCTGGAGGGGGGAGTGCCCTGGAGCCTGGTTGTAGCAGCTTGCAGAGCTTGCCCTGGCACCTAGGTTGGAGGGGTCCCACCCATGGAGGGGGGAGTCCCCTCGACCCTGGCTGTAAGTGTGGAGCCACCCCCAGCACCCAGGGTGGAGAGGTCTTGCCCCTGGAGGGGGCAGTGCCCTCCACCCTGGCTGCAGCAGCATACAGAGCTCCTTCTGCTGTCAGGGTGGAGGGGTCTCGCGCCTGGAGGGCAAGTCCCCTCAAGCCTGGGTGCAGCGGCTTGCAGAGCTTCCTGGCACCTAGGGTGGAGAGGTCCCACCCCTGGAGAGGGGAGTCCCCTAGACCCTGGCTGCAGCAGCTTGCAGAGCAACCTCCAGGACCCAGGGTGGAGGGATCTCGCTCTTGGATGGGGGAGTGCCCTCAACCCTGGCTGGGGCAGAGTAAGGAGCTCCTCAAGGCACCCAATGTGGAGGGGTATCGCCCCTGGAGGGGGGAGTCCCCTGGACCTGACTGCAGAGTCATGCAGAACTTCCCCTAACACCTAGAGTGGAGGGGTCTCTCCCCTGGAAGAGGGAGTGCCCTCGACCTTGGCTGGGGTGGAGTATGGAGCTCCTCCTGCCACCCAGTGTGGAGGGCCCCTTAAGGGGCAGTCCCCTTGACCCTGGCTTCAGTGGTGTGTGGAGCTCCCCCAGGCACCCAGGGTGGAGGGGTCTCGCCCCTGGAGCAGGGAGTGCCCTCGACCATGGCTGCTGAGGTGTGCTGAGCTACCCATGGCACCCAGGGTGTAGGGGTCCCACCCACGGAGGGGGTAGTCCCCTCGAGCCTGGGTGAAGCATCCTGTGTTCTCTCCTGGCACCCAGGGTCGAGGGTTCCTGTTCCTGGAAAAGGAAGTCCCCTCTAGCCTGGGTCTGGTGGCTGCAGAGCTCTCCCTGGCACTCAGGGGGGGAGGGGTCCCATCCCTAAAGGAGAAAGTGCCCTCTACCTTGGCTGGGGCCAAGTAAGAAGCTTCTCCCAGCTCTCAGGGTGGAGGGGTCTCGCCCCTGGAGGTGGGAGTGCCCTGGATCCTGGCTGCAGCAGCATGCAGAGCTTTTCCAAGCTCCCAGGATGGAGGGGTCTCGCCCCTGGACAGGGGAGTGTCCTGGAGCCTGGGTAAAACATCCTGTGGAGCTCCCCTTGGCACTCAGGGTGGCAGGGTCCCATTCCTGGAGAATGGAGTCCCCTCTAGTCTGGCTGCGGTGCCATGCAGAGCTCCCCCTAGCACCTAGGGTGGATGGGTCCTGCCACTGGAGGAGGAGTCCCCTCGACCCTGGCTGCAGCAGCTGAGATGCGACCCCAGGCACTCTGGGTAGAGGGGTTTCGCTCCTTGAGGAGGGAGTCCTCTGGAGTCTGGGTGCA
>NW_026000349.1:151895-154639 GCF_001458135.2 Marmota marmota marmota
GGGGGGAGGGGTCCCATCCCTAAAGGAGAAAGTGTCCTCTACCTTGGCTGGGGCCAAGTAAGAAGCTTCTCCCAGCTCTCAGGGTGGAGGGGTCTCGCCCCTGGAGGAGGGAGTGCCCTAGACCCTGGTTGGTATGAAGTATGGAGCTCCTCCTGGCTCCCAGTGTGGAGGGGTCTCGACCTAGAGGGGGCAGTCCCTTTGACCCTGGCTTCAGTGATGTCCACACATCACTGAGCTCCACGCTCCCCCAGGCACCCAGGGTGGAGGGGTCTCGCCCCTGGAGGGGCGAGTGTCATCCACCCTGTCTGCAGGCATGCTGAACTCCCCCTGGATACCAGGTTGGGGGGTTTTTGCCCTGGAGGGTGGAGTCCCCTTGAACCTGGGTGAAACATCATGCTGAGGTCCGCCCAGCACCAAGGTGGAGGGGTTTCGCCCTTGGAGGGGGGAGGCCTTTGGAGCCTGGGTGCTGTGGCATTCAGAGCTCCCCCAGGCATCCAGGATAGAGGGGTCTCGCCCCTGGAGGTGGGAGTGCCCTGGATCCTGGCTGCAGCAGCATGCAGAGCTTTTCCAAGCTCCCAGGGTGGAGGGGTCTCGCCCCTGGACAGGGGAGTGTCCTAGAGCCTGGGTAAAACATCCTGTGGAGCTCCCCTTGGCACTCAGGGTGGCAGGGTCCCATTCCTGGAGAATGGAGTCCCCTCTAGTCTGGCTGCGGTGCCATGCAGAGCTCCCCCTAGCACCTAGGGTGGATGGATCCTGCCACTGGAGGAGGAGTCCCCTCGACCCTGGCTGCAGCAGCTGAGGTGCCACCCCAGGCACTCTGGGTATAGGGGTTTCGCTCCTTGAGGAGGGAGTCCTCTGGAGTCTGGGTGCAGCGGTGTGTGGAGATACCCTGGCACCCAGGGTGGAGGGGTCTCGCACCTGAAGTGGGGAGTGCCCTTGATCCTGGCTGCAGTGGCGTGAGGAGATTCTCCTGGCACCCAAGGTGGAGTGGTCTCGCCCCTGGAGGTGGGATTCCCCTCAAACATGGCTGCAGCAGGGTGAGGAGCTCCTCCCACCCCTGGCACCCAGGGTTGAGGGATCTCTCCCCTGGTAATGGGAGTATCCTGCAGTTTGCCTCCTGCAGTGTGCGGAACTCCAGATTGCATGGAAGTTGGAGGCCTCTTGCCCATGGAGAAGGGTGTGCCCTGTACCCTTGCTGCAGGAGCATGTGGAGCTCCCCCTGGCATTCAGGGTGGACTGATCTCGCGCACGGAGGAGGGGGGAGTCCCCTTGAGCCTGGGTGGGGCAGTGTGCATAGCTCCCCCTGGCACCCAGGATGGATGGGTCTCCCCTCTGGAGGAGGGAGTGTCCTCAACCCTGGCTGGGGTGGAGTAAGGAGCTCCAGGGTGGGGAGGAGTCTGGACTCTGGAGGGATTAGTGCCCTTGACCCTGGGTGCAGCAACTTGGAGAGCTCCCCTGGAAACCCAGGTTGGAGGGGGTCTCCCCCATGGAGGGGAAAGTTTCTTTGGCCCTGGCTGAGGTGAAGTGCAGAGCTCACCCTGGCACCAGGTTGGAGGGGGTCTCCCCCTTGGAGGGGAAAGTGCCCTCGACCTAGTCTGGTTCGGCTGGTGGAGCTGCCAACTGCAGCCAGGTTGGAGGATTCTTGCCCATGGAGAAGGGAGTGCCCTCCACCCAGGCTGCTCTGGCTTTCAGAGCTCTCCCCAGGCAACCAGGTTTTAGGGGTCACATCTCTGCAGAAGGGAGTGCCCTCGACCATGGCTGCAGTGAAGTTTGGAGCTCCCCTGGACACCCAGGGTTGAGGGGTCTCCCCCCTGGAGGGGGTAGTGCCTTGGACCCTGGCTGAGGTGGCATGCGGAGCCCTCAGCCAACACAATTTGGAGGGGTCTCCTCCGATTGAGGGCGGGGTGTAGAGCTCCCCCAGGCACCCAGTTCCAGGGGTCTCCTTCCTGGAGAGGGGAGTGCTCTCCACCCTGGCTGCAGTGGTGTGGGGAGCTCCCCAACCCCCAGCACCAAGGTCACATGGGTCTCCCCTCTGGAAGGGAGGAGTGCCCTCTACACTGGCTGTGGCTACCTGAGGAGCCCCCACCACCCGCACCTAGGTTGGAAGGGTCTCCCCCATTGAGGGCGGCATGTGGAGCTCTCCCCTCACCCCCCGCCCCGCATCCATTTTCCAGGGGTCTACCCACTGGAGAGGGGAGTGCCTCCACCGTGTTTGCAGAGGTGTCCAGAGCTGGCACTGGCACCCAGATTGGAGGGGTTTCACCCCTAGAATGGGGAGTCCCTCCAACCTGGCTGAAGCAGCATGTGGAGCTCACCCTGGCACCCAGGGTGGAGGGGTCTCCCATCTTGAGGGGGGAGTTTCCTGGAGACTGGGTGTGGTGGCATGCAGAGCTACCACCTGTATCCAGGGTGGAGGGGTCACACCCTTGGAGGGGAGAGTGCCCTGGACCCTTTCTGGGGCAAAGTAAGGAGCTCCTCCAGGCACCCAGGGTGGAGGGGTATCGCCCCTGGATAGGGAAGTCTCCTCAACCCTCGATGCAGGGGTATGCGGAGCTACCCCTGGCACCCAGAAGGGAGGGGTCTGGCACCTGGACAGGGGAGTCCCCTCACCCTAGCTTCAGCAGCATGCAGAGCTCCCCTGGGACATAGGGTGGAGGGGTGTTGAACCTTAAGTGGGGAGTCTCCTCTATTCTGGGTGCGGAGGCCTGTGGAGCTCTCCCAAGCACCAAGGGTGGAGGGGTCTT
>NW_026000349.1:161592-163002 GCF_001458135.2 Marmota marmota marmota
TGGGGAGGAGTCTGGACCCTGGAGGGATTAGTGCCCTTGACCCTGGGTGCAGCAACTTGGAGATTTCCCCTGGGAACCCAGGTTGGAGGGGGTCTCCCCCATGGAGGCGAAAGTTTCTTTGGCCCTGGTTGAGGTGAAGTGCAGAGCTCACCCTGGCACCAGGTTGGAGGGGGTCTCCCCCTTGGAAGGGAAAGTGCCCTGGACCTAGTCTGTGTCAGCTTGTGGAGCTGCCACCTGCAGTGAGGTTGGAGGATTCTTGCCCATGGAGAAGGCAGTGCCCTCCACCCAGGCTGCTCTGGTGTTCAGAGCTCCCCCCAGGCAACCAGGTTTTAGGGGTCACATCTCTGCAGAAGGGAGTGCCCTCGACCCTGGCTTCAGTGAACTTTGGAGCTCCCCTGGACACCCAGGGTTGAGGGGTCTCCCTCCTGGAGGGGGTAGTGCCCTCGACCCTGGCTGAGGTGGCATGCGGAGCCCTCCCCCAACCCAATTTGGAGGGGTCTCCTCCCCTTGAGGGCGGGTTGCAGAGCTCCCCCAGCACCTGGTTCAGGGGTCTCCTTCCTGGAGAGGGGAGTGCTCTCCACCCTGGCTGCAGTGGTGTGTGGAGCTCCCCCCCCCCTCAGCACCAAGGTCACATGGGTCTCCCCTGTGGAAGGGAGGAATGCATTCTACACTGGCTGTGTCTATGTGATGAGCCCCCACCCCCTGCACCCAGGTTGGAAGGTACTTCCCCCTTGAGGGCAGCAGGCAGAGCTCTCCCCAGCCCCCTGCCCTGCATCCATTTTCCAGGGGTCTCCCCACTGGAGAGGGGAGTGCCTCCACCCTGTTTGCAGAGGTGTCCAGAGCTGGCACTGGCACTCAGATTGGAGGGGTTTCACCCCTAGAAAGGGGAGTCCCCTCAAACCTGACTGAAGCAGCATGCAGAGCTCACCATGGCACCCAGGGTGGAGGGGTCTCCCATCTTGAGGGGGGAGTTTCCTTGAGGGAGGAGGCTGTGGCTACGTGAGGAGCCCCCACACACCGCACCCAGGTTGGAAGGGTCTCCCCACTTGAGGGCTGCATGCGGAGCTCTCCCCCGCCCCCTGCCCCCCATCCATTTTCCAGGGGTCTCCCTGCTGGAGAGGGGAGTGCCTCCACCTTGTTTGCAGAGGTGTCCAGAGCTCCCACAGGCACCCAGATTGGAGGGGTTTCACCCCTAGAATGGGGAGTCCCCTCAAACCTGACTGAAGCATCATGCGGAGCTCACCCTGGCACCCAGGGTGGAGGGGTCTCCCATCTTGAGGGGGGAGTTTCCTGGATACTGGGTGTGGTGGCATGCAGAGCTACCACCTGTATCCAGGGTGGAGGGGTCACACCCTTGGAGGGGAGAGTGCCCTGGCCCCTTTCTGGGGCAAAGTAAGGAGCTCCTCCAGG
>NW_026000349.1:167557-170837 GCF_001458135.2 Marmota marmota marmota
GGAGGGGTCTGGCACCTGGACAGGGGAGTCCCCTCACCCTAGCTTCAGCAGCATGCGGAGCTCCCCTGGGACCTAGGGTGGAGGGGTGTCGGCCCTTAAGTGGGGAGTCTCCTCTATTCTGGGTGCGGAGGCCTGTGGAGCTCTCCCAAGCACCAAGGGTGGAGGGGTCTTACCCTTGGAGGATGGAGTGGCCTCTACCCTGGCTGCAGCCACTTGAGGAGCTCCCCCTGGCACCCAGGGTGGAAGGGTGTCACCCTTTGAATGGGGAGTCTCCTCTATACTGAGTGCAGGGCGTGAGGAGCTCCCCCTGGCACCCAGAGTTAGGGAGTATCAGCCCTGGAGTGGGGAGTGCCCTAGACACTGGTTGCAGGGGCTTTTAGCTCCCCCAGGCTTGCAGGGGCTTTTAGCTCCCCTGGAGAAGGGAGTGCCCTTGACCCTGACTGCAGCAGTGTGCAGAGCTCCCCTGGCACCCAGGGTGGAGGGGTCTTGCCTCTGGTAATGGGAGTCCCCTAGAGTTTGCCTGCTAGTGCGGAACTCCCCATGGCATGGAAGTTGGAGGTGTCTTGCCCCTGGAGAAGGGAGTGCCCTGTACACTTTTTGCAGCAGCATGTGGAGCTCCCCCTGGCACTCAGGGTGGAGTGGTCTTGAGCCTGGAGGAGGGGGGAGTCCCCTTGAGCCTGGGTGGGGCAGTGTGCATAGCTCCCCCTGGCACCCAGGATGGATGGGTCTCTCCTCTGGAGGAGGGAGTGTCCTCAACCCTGGCTGGGGCTGAGTAAGGAGCTCCAGGGTGGGGAGGAGTCTGGACCCTGGAGGGATTAGTGCCCTTGACCCTGGGTGCAGCAACTTGGAGAGCTCCCCTGGGAACCCAGGTTGGAGGGGGTCTCCCCCATGGAGGGGAAAGTTTCTTTGGCCCTGGCTGAGGTGAAGTGCAGAGCTCACCCTGGCACCAGGTTGGAGGGGGTCTCCCCCTTGGAGGGGAAAGTGCCCTGAACCTAGTCTGTGTTGGCTTGTGGAGCTGCCACCTGCTCTGAAGTTGGAGGATTCTTGCCAATGGAGAAGGGAGTGCCCTCCTCCCAGGCTGCTCTGGCGTTCAGAGCTCCCCCCCATGCAACCAGGTTTTAGGGGTCACATCTCTGCAGAAGGGAGTGCCCTCGACCCTGGCTTCAGTGAAGTTTGGAGGTCCCCTGGACACCCAGGGTTGAAGGGTCTCCCCCCTGAAGGGGGTAGTGCCCTTGACCCTGGCTGAGGTGGCATGAGGAGCCCTCCCCCAACCCAATTTGGAGGAGTCTCCTCCCCTGGTGGGCGGGGTGCAAGCTCCCCCTGGCACCTGGTTCCAGGGGTCTCCTTCCTGGAGTGGGGAGTGCTCTCCACCCTGGCTGCAGTATTGTGGGGAGCCCCCCCCCCAGCGCACCAAGGTCACATGGGTCTCTCCTCTGGAAGCGAGGAGTGCCCTCTACACTGGCTGTGGCTATATGAGGAGCCCCCACCCCCCGCACCCAGGTTGGAAGGTTCTCCCCCCTTGAGGGCGGCATGTGGAGCTCTCCCCAGCCCCCTGCCCTGCATCCACTTTCCAGGGGTCTCCCCGCTGGAGAGGGGAGTACCTCCACCCTGTTTGCAGAGGTGTCCAGAGCTCCCACAGGCACCCAGATTGGAGGGGTTTCACCCCTAGAATGGGGAGTCCCCTCAAACCTGGCTGAAGCAGCATGTGGAGCTCACCCTGGCACCCAGGGTGGAGGGGTCTCCCGTCTTGAGGGGGGAGTTTCCTGGATACTGGGTGTGGTGGCATGCAGAGCTACCACCTGTATCCAGTTTGGAAGGGTCATACCCTTGGAGGGGAGAGTGCCCCTGGACCCTTTCTGGGGCAAAGTAAGGAGCTCCTCCAGGGACCCAGGGTTGAGGGGTCTCGCCCCTGGATGGGGAAGTCTCCTCAACCCTCAATGCAGGGGTATGCGGAGCTACGCCTGGCACCCAGAATGGAGAGGTCTGGCACCTGGACAGGGGAGTCCCCTCACCCTAGCTTCAGCAGCATGCGGAGCTCCCCTGGGACCTAGGGTGGAGGGGTGTAGACCCTTAAGTGGGGAGTCTCCTCTATTCTGGGTGCGGAGGCCTGTGGAGCTCTCCCAAGCACCAAGGGTGGAGGGGTCTTGCCCTTGGAGGGGGGAGTGGCCTCTACCCTGGCTGCAGTGGCTTGAGGAGCTCCCCCTGGCACCCAGGGTGGAAGGGTGTCGCCCCTTGAGTGGGGAGTCTCCTCTATCTTGAGTGCGGGGCGTGAGGAGCTCCCCCTGGCACCCAGAGTTAGGGGGTATCAGCCCTGGAGTGGGGAGTGCCTTAGACACTGGTTGCAGGGGCTTTTAGCTCCCCCAGGCTTGCATGGGTTTTTAGCTCCCGTGGAGAAGGGAGTGCCCTTGACCCTGACTGCAGCAGTGTGCAGAGCTCCCCTGGCACCCAGGGTGGAGGGGTCTTGCCTCTGGTAATGGGAGTCCCCTAGAGTTTGCCTGCTAGTGCGGAACTCCCCATGGCATGGAAGTTGGAGATGTCTTGCCCCTGGAGAAGGGAGTGCCCTGTACACTTTTTGCAGCAGCATGTGGAGCTCCCCCTGGCACTCAGGGTGGAGTGGTCTTGTGACTGGAGGAGGGGGGAGTCCCCTTGAGCCTGGGTGGGGCAGTGTGCAGAGCTCCCCTAGGCCCCCAGGATGGATGGGTCTCACCTCTGAAGGGGGGAGTGCCCTCAACCCTGGCTGGGGCGGAGTGTGGAGTTTCTCCCAGCACCCAGGGTGGAGGAGTCTGGACCCTGGTGGGGGGAGTGCCCTCCACTCTGGGTGCAGTGGCTTTTGGAGCTTCCCTGGGAACCCAGGTTGCAGGGGTCTCTCCCCTAGAGGGGAAAGTGCCTTTGAGCCTGCCTGAGTTGAAGTGCAGAGCTCACCCTGGCACCAGGTTGGAGGGGTCTCCCCCCTGGAGTGGAAGTGCCCTGGTCCTTTGGCTATGGAGGCTTGTGGAGCTGCCCCCCCCCCTGCACCCATTTTGGGGGATTCTCGCCCATGAAGAAGGGAGTGCCCTCTACCCTCGCTGCTCTGGCATTGGGAGCTCCTGGGGCACCCAGATTTTAGGGGACTCACCCCTGGAGAAGGGAGTGCCCTAGACCCTGGCTGCTGTGGAGTTTGGAGCTCCCCCTCCCCATTCCCAGGGTTGAGGGTCTCCCCCCTGGAGGGGGATTGCCCTTGACCCTGGCTGTGGCAGCATGCAGAGACCCCCCTGGAACCCAGGTTGGAGGGGTCTCCCCC
>NW_026000349.1:172709-202188 GCF_001458135.2 Marmota marmota marmota
TTTAAAAATAAAGTTTGTTCCTGCTCCAGTGGCTCCTGATTTGTGCCCAGCCAGACTGCAGCACGCACCCAGGTTAGAGGGGTGCCCTCTGGAGGTGGAATTACCCCTATTCTGGGAGTGGTGGTAAGCAGAAGCTCCGCCTGTCACTCACGTTGGAGGGGTCTCCCCCATGGAGGGGGGAGTCCTCTCTATCCTGGGTGCATTGGTATACAATGCTTCCCCCGACACCCACAGTAGAGGGGACTCCCCCCTGGAGGGCAGAGTCCCCTCTTCCCTGGGTTTGGTGGGGAGCTCCCCGCTACACGCAAGGTAGAGGGGACTCTCTCTGCTGGAGTTGGGAGCCCCCTCTATCCAGTGTGCCCTTTTGAGCTTTCCCCTGAAACCCAGGGTACAGGGATCTCTCCCCCAGGCAGGAGCCTGAGGGTGAGGGGTCCCGAAGTTTGGACCTGATGAGCAAAGGAGGGGAGGGTTTTGTGATAAAAAAAGGGAAAAACCCAGAGCAAATCAGAGAGACCAGGATTGGGAAGCTCCAGGCAGGAGAGGGAGAGGATACTGGGGGCTCAAGTCCTCTCACCCTGGTTAAGACAACTCCACCTACTGGAAGCAAAAACAACAAAAAAAAAAGAAATGGAATTCTAAGAGCTTTTGTTTTTGTTGTTGTTTTCCTTCTTATTCTTCCTCCTCTACCCTTCTATCCTCTGGTCCTCATAACCCCAACATATGTAAAACCAAGAACTTTACATGAAATAGAACTATGAGAACTGAGTCACATGAATAATATAATATAGATGAATTGCATAAGGCCCTTGTTTTTTTTTAATTCTCTTTTCTTTTTTTCTCTTTCTTCTCTCCCTTTTTTCTTTCTTTCTTTCTTTCTTTCTTTCTTTCTTTCTTTCTTTCTTTCTTTCTTTCTTTCCTTTTTTCTTCTTTTTGCACCCTCCAAATTATATTATTTTAACAGCCTGTAGTTTTCTAAATAGATATGTGTGTCTATTTTTATGTACTCCACTGTCCTCCCAAGTACTTGTCTACCCTAAATTACCTCCTGTCTATTCCTTTGCTTCTAACCCTCTTCATTGGAGTTCTCCTTCAAATTTCCTAAAGTATATTAACCCCATACCCTCACATCTTTCCCCCTTAGCATATAGTCCTATGCCCGACCCCAGTTTCATTGTCTGCCACAGAAAATATACGCCTTTTATGAAACTACTAATTATATTTTAAATAATAATTGAATCCAACATTTATGGACATTAGACTACTATAAATGTCTTAATAACAATAATTTGTTCATAGATGATGTACTGTTGATATTAGGATCTGTTATCATTGTCCTTCCCCACGAAGCAGGGATCTTGGAACCATATAAGAGCACTACAAATCTATAGGGTAAAAACAATAGCACACCAGTCTAATAGAACTGGAAAAAAAGAAACACGAGCAACATGAAAAGACAAGGGAAGAAATAACCCAAACAACATATGTGCCAAGGACCTCAGTAGACACTTCTCAGAAGAGGATATACAATCAATCAATAAATATATGAAAAAATGCTCATCATCTCTAGCAATCAGAGAAATGCAAATCAAAACCACTCTAAGATATCATCTCACTCCAGTCAGAATGGCAGCTATTATGAAGGCAAACAACTATAAGTGTTGGCAAGGGTGTGCGGAAAAAGTTACACTCATATATTGCTGGTGAGACTGCAAATTGATGCAGCCAATTTGGAAAGCAGTATGGAGATTCTTTGGAAAACTGGATATGGAACCACCATTTGTCCCAGCTATTCCTCTCCTTGGACTATACCCAAAGGACTTATAAACATCATACTTCAGGGACTCAGCCACATCAATGTTTATAGCAGCACAATACACAATAGCTAAACAGTGGAGCCAACTTAGATATCCTTCAGTGGATGAATGGATAAAAAAATGTGGCATATATACACAATGAAATTTTACTCAGTATTAAAAAAGAAAAAAATCATGGCATTTGCAGGTAAATGGATGGCATTAGAGAAGATAATGCTAAGTGAAGTCAGCTAATCCCCTCAAAAAACAAATACTGAATGTTTTCTCTGATATAAGGAGGTTGAGTCATAGCAGGATTGAGAGGGTGGAATAGATGAATTCTAGATAGAGGAGAGGGGTGGGAGGGAAAGGGAAGGGGCAAGGTATTAGCAAGGATGGTGGAGTGTAATGGACATTATTATACAAAATACATGTATGAAGACTTGAATTGTGTGTCAAGATACTTTACACAAACAGAGATACAAAAATTGTGGTATATATACTTATATTGTAATAATTGTAATGCAAAAAAAAAAGAATAGAATTACCTTATATTAGGTATAGGGAAGTGAAAGGAGGGGAAAAGGGATGTGGGGATAAGAAAGATAGTAGAATGAAACAGACATTATTTCTTTATGTATGTATGTGACTGTATGACCAATGTGATTTTATAAAATGTATACTCAGAAAAATGAGAAATTATATCCCATCTATGTATGATATATATAAAAGTATATAAGTGCATTCTACTGTCATGTATAACTAATTAAACAAATAAAAAAAATTAAAAAAAGAGATATTTACTTATTTACTTCTGTTTGCCGGCCCCTGTTCATAGCTGCGTTGTCTCATCTCTCCCTCACAGAACACCTCTAAGATAGGTATTGTGCTCCTTTTATATGGAAGAAAGAGGCTAAACAGTGGGGCACCGGAGGACTTGTTCACTTTTAGCTGCATTTTTCACTGTGGCTCTGAAATCATGCAGTCCCTGAGTTCAGACAGTTACCAGGGAAGGTAGCCAGGGGAACTCAGGCTGATGGCGAGGCTCTGTGGACAGGCAGCTCTGCCATTAAACCTTTGGGACTAAATTGACTTCATTTAGTTTCAGGATGCTTGTTCAAAATGGGGACTAAAAACAGATGAGAATTCGATAAGAAAATATTTATGAAATGTGATGCAAAGCATGTTTATCATCTGGATAAGAATGATCTATTATATATTTCATCTTGCCAAGAATGGATTCTGTTTGTAATTGCCACAGGTATTCCACTGACTTTATCTGTTCTTGTTTTTGTTTGTTTTGTTTTTATTAGTTGCATCTATAATAGTGAAAAGGACTCCAATGGGAGTAGCCACTGGGGCGTAATTAAAACTGAGAGTTGATGGGACTATCCCTTAGATTGTCAAGAACCAGAGAGGAAAAAGCCTCCCAGATTGCTGGGCACAGGAAAAATATCTGACTAGAACTAGAAACCTGGGCAACTTTTAATGAGTTTTCAGTGTTCAAAACCAATAGTAGCCTAGTGAGCACAGTCAGGTGTGTACTGAGAGTACACAACCTCCCATTTCTGGTAAGTATCTGTACATCCTATTCTGGAGACAGGTCAAGAAACCCTTGACTGCAGATGAATTATTTTTATTTATTTGGCATTTCTAGATATTAAACCCAGGGCCAGACCTAGGAAAGTACTCTATCCCTGAGTTACAAACCCACTTTATTTTATTTTGAATATTATGATAGGATCTCATAACTTGTCCTATCTGGCCTTGAATTTGAGCTTCTCCTGCCTCAGCCTCCTCAGTAGCTGAGATTACTGGCCCTCACCACCACAACAAGCTCAAATGAATTATTTCTTAATTGTTCACTATCTGCTGTATATGAACTCAGGTGTTTCTATCCTAGCATCTGGGCACTTAACCCTCACCCCGATCCAATACAGACACACTCTGTGCTATCTCTCTCTATTTTAATCATACACCCACTTTCTGTTTACTCTATTTGTTAAAAAAAAAGAAAGAAAAGAAAAGAAAAAAAAAGAGAGAAGAGAAAAGAAAAGAAAAGAAAAGGGAAAGGTAGTGTTGTGTTAGTCACTCTTTAAATCTGGCTCTCAAGTTCCAGGATGCTTAGTGCTGCCTGGCAAGGGGCCCTGAACCTTCCTCCTTCCTCTCTCCTTCATCACTAGGCAATCAGGCTAGCAAGGGAGAGGCCACTCTCGTCCTAGCCCTGCAGGCAGCCTGATCCTCGCCTGGGGAAGCCCCATCCCCGCAGCCCGTGAAGCCTCCTCAGCAGCTCCTCGCCACCTCCTTGCCACCTTCTAGCTTCTGTCAGCACTGAGCCTGGCAGCCCTGCACCTTTCCAGGAGGCCACCCACGGTGAGTGCCCTGCCCCAGGGTAGGGAAGAGATGGAGTCCTCAGGGTCACAGTCCCAGGAAGGGCTCCTCTGCTATTGTGAGCCCTGGGTCTACACAGATAGCATCACCTGAACACAGGAGGGAGGGGGAACACCCTCACACAAACACTGAGGGCTGGTACCTGAAATGGGAATTTCTTTTATTGGTAAAACCGAAAGTGTTTCTAGTGATACACAGGGAAGCTATATTGGGGTTCTTCTGCAGACTGAAAGGAGGCCCAGCTCTGACACTGTTAGACGGGTTGCTTGAAAATACAAAAGGACTGGTTCTTTTTTCATGTGTACCTGTTGCAGGCATGGGCTGGAGTGCAGGAATTTTCATTGGTTTGGTGTACGTTTTCAAAGGATGATTGCTGTTTTTGTTTGCAAACACTTCTACCTGGAAAAATGAACTGTCGATTTTTTGGAACCTAGGAACATGTTCACTCCTTGTATTGGTGCTGCATCTTCTATAAAATCCTAGCCCTGTGTTTAGGAGGAGTTCTGGCAGCTGTTAAGAGAACACAAAGATGAGGGTAGAAGAAAGTACAAATCATGCACAGTAATAGCAGGGTAGAACACACACCATACTATTAATGGCAGACAGGCTATAAGTTAAGGTCTTGGAAGTGCCTTTCCTCTAGCTGGGGTGGAAAGCTGAGGTTGGGTCTGTCTCATTTCTCCTCTCATAGTTCCTACTCTCTTAATCTTAAGGGAGTGTGTTTTTCATAGGGAGTCCCTACTGTCTCAGGACACACTGGAAGGAGGAAGCCTGGAAAGGATCCAGGAGTATTTGGGGAAAGCTCTTCAGGAATTGCACAGAACAGATCCTTAACATCATTGCTGAGAGGAGGCTCCTTCTTTGGGTCTGTTTGGAAGGTCCAGCTTACTCCTTTGAAAGTTTATTTAAAGACTGTTGATGCTCTGTTTCTGAGCACTCCCATCCTGAGACCTAAGCCGTTGGTTGCCTGAACCACTACTGAGTGAGCAAATTTGTGTGGCAGGAAAGGAAGGTGGGTATTATATACCCATTTTCTTAGGAAAAACATATAGCTAGAATGAGAAGGCTGAGTTTGTGTTGCTAGAGTCCTAGTCAAGAGATCCATTTCTGGGGGTCCCAACAAATGAAGTCTGGTCACTTGCCCCAAAAATCAAATGGAAAAGTTAATGGCTAAAAGTAAGAAAGGAACTTTATTTAATCAGTACAGCTACATGAGAAAGACAAAGGGGGCTAGCATTCCCAGCATTGTCTTCAGGGTACTGAGAAGAACTTCTGGGGAATATATATATATATATATATATATATATATATATATATATATATATATATATTTNTATATATATTTTTTTTTTTTTTTTTCTTATTCCCAGGATGTAAAGTTTGTCCAAAAGTTTGGGAGATTTGCTTATTTATTTGCTTATTATTTGTCATTTTCCTGTGATTAGTTGAGTTTTAATAACACTAAATATTAACCAGCTTGTTACAATGCATATTGAAAATAATACTAAAAAAATTCAAACCATAGAGAAAAATATAAGATCAGAAATTCAGGTTCTAAATTTCTCAGTTAATTATAAATATATGCACCCCCAACTTTCTAATCTGAGAAAAGGCTCCATCTGATAAATCCTGACATGTGATCACCTAGACCACAGCTTTCCCAGGACTACTGGTCCTCCTTGTCTGCATGATCTGAAAGCTCATAGTTAGTTCACCCAAAGACAATGCTGGAAACACTGATCCCCTTTGTTTCCTGTTATAGCTACACTGATTAAGGCATAACTTTAACCAGTATAGTCCAATTGAGGTCAAGGTTCTTCATGTCCTGAACAAAGAACTGAGTAAGGCACACCAGAGTAGCAGGCAAAGCACAGAATAGTTAAAAGTGAAAGTGGAAGTAGCACTCCTTAAGGTAGAACAGAGTGGGCCAAGCAAAAGAGAGAAGCTCAAGGGCCTAGTGGCTGGAAATTAGTGTTTTATATACTGAGCTGTAAGACATTCTTTTCTCTAAATAGACATGATTGAAAACCTTATCCCATTTGCTTCCATTGGTTACTTTATAATACCTGATTAGAATAGTGTTCAATTTCCCCCATTAGTTACTTTAGAAAATCTAATTAGAATACTGTTCTCCTTACCCTTTTTTGTTATAGATTATCAGACCTGTGACAGAATTTACCATGGACCATAAGACTTCAGTGGTGGGAGTTGTCAACATAATGGGACTTATCATAAATAGAGAAAGGATGTTTCATCTTGCTCTCTTGTCTTCCAGTGGTATTTTTCTTGTACCCTGCCTCTACCATTTTGGTGTCCCTGAATTCCTACATAATACCTGCTTTCACTATTACTTTTTATGTTTGGTTTTTGAGGCAAGTGCCCAGACCTGATTGATTGGGTTTCAGAATCAGTTATCAGGTCTAGAATTCTGGTAACAACACTTAGGACAAGAAAATTTACAACTGCAAAAACCATCTTAAGAAGCTCACATAGATCATTCAATGTTGTATGCATTATAGGATAGCACTTAGGATGTTCCCATTGCCATTACTCAATCTCCTCTATATTCCAGGTGACACACTCACATACAAGATGTCCTCAAAAGTTAATTCCAGAAGTGTCTAGAAAGTTAATAAGCCTTTGAATCTCCCTCTGAATCCATTGGAAATGAGTGACTTACAAAGAAAGAGAAAGAACTATCCAGGCCTGGTGGTGCATGCTGATAATCCTCGCTAGTCAAGAGATTGACACAGTGGGATCTGAAGTTCAAGGCCAGCCTGGGCAACTTACTAAGACCCTGTCTCAAAATTGAAACAAATGACTGGAGAGCCTAGCATGTGTGAGGCCATGAGTTCAATCCTCAGGGGGGAAAAAAGAGGAAATACAAGAAAGACAGTCTGAGAGGTACCCAAACTTATCACTCCTTCATCTAGAGGTCAATTCCTTCAGCTTCCCATGACCATCAGCACTGACTCAATCAGGCCCACCTTGATTGTACTTTATGGTGGAGAGAAGGGATATAAAAGTAACAAGGGACAGCAGAATACTGAGAAGGAAAAAGAAAACATTATACTTTATTTCACCTTTTCCATTAGTTTTAGATGGCTTACGATCTTTAGATCCTATACTGGCCAAATAATATTGTGTGCATGTATGGATATATAACAACAAATCCCATCATTATTTACTATAATAATGCACCAATAAAAACGTGGAAAACATTTCAAAACAATTCTTTAGATCCTTAGAATAATAGAAGGAGGTGGCCATTAATGTGCAATTGAATGCTTACTTTGCGCAAGTGGGTCTTATAACCATTCTCATGCTCACTTTAAGCTTCCAGGTAAGAATTTTAATCATCACATATGTATAGGAGGAATTTGAGAATTCTAAGAGTCACTGGAAGCTGGGACAAAGTAGGGGTTCAGGGTGTAGTTCAGTGGTAGAGTACATGCTCTGTATATACAAGGCTCTGGTTCTGTTCCTAGCTTGCATGTGTACATATGTGCATCTGCATTCCCACACACACATGCGTGTATGCACACACACACACACACACACACACACACACACTCCTTGGGCACTGTTTTCCAAGTAGGTGTTTTGGTCCAGTATTTATACATAAGGAAGGTGAGAGTTCACAGGTCAGAAAAGTCTGCTATTTTATTAATGTTCACCATGTTTGTCCGTCTCTCTTTCCAACTTTTATTCCTCTCTGTCTTCCTATCACCCTCCTTTATATTCTTCCTTCCTTCTCTTCTTCCCTCTCCTAACCTCATAGTGAGTTTATATCTCTCCTACTTGTTCACAGAACAGCTCATAATTAAGGCCAGCAGGGAAGAGGAAATTGTGTATGAGTTGAATAGGGAGCAGGGTGATCCAGACCTATCTAATTGGCTGTAAACTGTACCACTCCTTGATATTCTACCTCTGATAAATCACTTCATCTTGAATGACAACTTCCTTCTGGGACCAGGGACCCTATGAGTTTGTCAGGAAACTCATATTTTATTTAAGGAGCCCAGAAGTGAGTTATGGGCCAATTAAAAATCCCAGGAAAGTAGTACAGTGTGAAGTGGGCTGAGAATATTTATTTTCCTTACCTGACCCTTCACTAGGAAAATGCTTCTCTGTTCCAACTGTTGTTAAGTGTTAAGCCTGTGGAGTCATGATCTGGTAAGAGTCTAAGGCCCTAGGATCTGGTGCTGGCATGTCAATAACTAGCTCATCTCCTCTCTTGTTAGCTAACCTCATGGCTGTAAAGGTCAAAGGAGACAGTACAGCAATATTGTTGGGAAACTGTAAAGTGAGTGTCTATCTGCACACTAAAATATATAAAATAGTATTTTAAAGATAATATAAGTTCACTTTTCAGTAAAAAATTATTCAGATAATTTACATTACTTTTTTCATAGTAATTCTTCAAAATCTGGTGTGTATGTCATATGCACAGCATATCTCAATTTAAGACTCTATATTTCCAGTGCTTAATAGCCATTTGTGGCTCAGGGGCTGCCATTATAGACAGTGCAGATTAATTGATAACACTGATAGAAATTAACTGGGTTGATGCCTTTTTTATCCTGAAGATAATGTATTTGTAGAATTGTCTCTTGTTTTTAATAACTAATAACTTTTTTATAATATCCAATTGTTCTTAATAAATGCAGAGTCAGACAGTTGTAAAAATCTAGGAAGTAAGACTTGTCCATTATTTTCCTGCATGCTTATTGTGTTAGGAAAGTCTAAGGAAACCAACTCTTGGTTATGCCAACCTGACTTGAACTTGTAATCTTTATGTTCCTTTTATCCTGTTTCATAAAATAAGGGATTTAAAAAAAAATGTTCATGGTCTTCATTCTTATCCCTGGCCCAGAGTTCCTGAAGCCCTGGGAGTCTCCTGAGTCATAGGTGTGTCTTTTATAATTCATAATGAGGCCAGTCCCAGTGTCTCTGCATACAAGGCTCTATCACTTAGCTATACCCCAACATGAAAAAGGCCAGTTATTTACACCTGAATTTATGCTAGTGAGGTGGTTGAGGGTGGTAATCCTTGATAGCTTTAGGTTGAGCTGGTCTGAAGAAAGTGTTATAGGATTGGAACTTTTAGCCACATCCATGCACCTCTGGGAAGGGAACCTGGGGGCTGGAGGTTAAGCTCTTTAAAACCTCTTGAACAGTAAGATTTGATGAGCATCTTGCTTAGTGTTTCCATCTATGTGCAGGGAAGGGGCATCTTCCAATTCTTCAGGGACAGAAACTTTCTTACTGTGGACCCTTTCTAACTTCACCCTGAGCATTTTGCCTTCTGCCTATCCACTGGTATCCTTTTTAGTATCCTTAATCATACCAGCTTTGTGAGCCATTCTAGCAAATTTGCCCAACCTGAGCAGAAGATCATAGGAACCATGATGTACATCTAGTCAATCAGAAATACAGATGTCAACCTACTATTGGGAGTTATATCTGAATTGGGGGCCAGTCTTGTGGGACAGAGCCCTTAACTTGTGATATCTAATGCTTTCACTTAAGTTACTGGATATCTATCTGGGTCCATTGGAGATTTGCTTAGTGTGTGTGGGAACCTCCCTCAATATGCAGTCACAGATATGTTCTGTGCTGTGAAAGTTTAGCAGCAGTGAAACGATTATGTGTGGTATCTGTCTAATATACTCCCTATGACAGTTACTCAAGTAAAACATAAGTATGGGGCTGGCTGCTGCAGTCTGGCTGGGCACAAAATCACGAGCCACTCAAACAGGAACAAACTTTATTTTTGAAACTCCCGCCAATGCCCTGTATGCTCCCGGGAAATATGCCGACCCACACACGCGGCTTTCTCCCGGACACACACACCAACAGGAAATCCCTCCTCCGGAATTCCCTCCTACCGCACTTCCCCAACCAATGGGAACTCTCCAGGAGTCCCGCAGCAGGCTGAGGTGGACAGCAGGGGTCTAATATCCAAATGAATGCAGATCTTAACACAATCATATCAACTCAATGGCTTGCTGGTATCACCTTACAACCAAAAATGCCATGCATCATTTTTACTTGGCTATGGCTCTCAGCCCGATATAACTCAGGTGGTAGAGTGCTTGCCTTCCTTGCACAGTACCCTGGGTTCAATCCCCAGCATCACAAAAAGACCAAACACCAAACAAAAACAACAAAAACATAAGTGTACTTCAGAAACTAAAAGGCTGTAGGCTACCTTTAGTTGAAAATATAGTGATATCATGTCAGTCATACCTAGGCCTAATGGTAATATTTTACTCATGCCAAAGCACTTACCCATTTCCATCCTCAAATCAAAGCTAGGAATAAAATGCATCTAACATGTGCAGTGTCAATTAATACCCAAGGATAAGCCATCACCTTGGGACTGTGGAACAATTGCAGTTGCTCCTGAATAGTTTTATTTTTGCTACTAAGTAATTTCTCTGAGCTTACAAATCAGTCATTGTGTCTTGATTTCATACATAGATATAAATCTGCCTTCCCTCAAGAATATGTGCTTCATTTGCCTCACAGAATGCCACTTGTGGAAGTGGAGGCTCCCTCAATAACTATCTCTAGGAATCATGTATGCCTCACAGGAATAGATGATTCATACAAAGAGATAATTCAAGTGCCTCACAAAAAGCAATTTTTCCACTCTTTCCAACTAAAAGGGAAGAGGTACAAACACTTCTGAATAGTTTACAAAAGTATAAGCTTCCTGCTCCAACTCCTCCCTCAGTGTGCCAGAGACATCTCCACAAACCTGATTTCTCGAAGGATCTCATGGCTCATGTCATTTAAATATCAGTTAATCATAAATATGACAGATTGGCTAGGAACAGAGGTTTCTGATATGTCATCCTTCACAAAACAATGCTTTATAGAATAAGTTATGACTGGGATGTATGGATTTTGATAAGGAAAACATCAGAAACAATGATGGTTGGTTAAGTACAACACTACATTTCTACTATAAACATTTAAAAAATGTTGCTAGTTTAATATTTAATTTAATTGTATTTGGAGAGTAGTGTCAGAGACTGAACCCAGGGGTGCTTAACCACTGAGTCACATCCCCAGCCCTTTTATTTTTTATTTTGAAACAGGGTCTCACTAAGTTGCTCAGAGCTTTGCTAAGATACTAAGTTTATTTAGTTTTGAAACAATTGTTGACTTAATGAAAAGATAAAAAAAAGTTAAGAGTCTACATAATATCTTGCATAACTAGAGTATAACCATCAAAACTAATAAAACACATTGCAGACTACTATAGTATTATTAATTAGATTAATATTACTAATTAAATTATTTGAAATACTATTAGTTACCTACTTTATTCCAAGATTTATAGTTTTTCCACAGCCTTTTTTTCTGTTCAGGTCAAATCCAGGTTCTCACATTGCAATTCACTGCTGTATATCTAGTTTTCTCCTTCCTGTAATATTTTTATTGACCTTTTTTTTTTCTCATGATCTTGACACCATTGAAGATACCAAGCAGTTTATTTGTAGAATGCACCTCATTTTATTTGTTTGATGTTTTCTCCTGATTACATTGAGGTCCTGCCTTCTGAGAAAAATACCACAGCAGTAAATGGCCTTTTCAGTGCACCGTATCAGGGGTGTGTGATGTTGGTGCATCTCATTCCTAATGATGTCTGCCTTGGTGGAGGTGATATTTGCCAGGATGTCAATGTAGAGTTATCATTTTCTCTTTGTAATTAAGACATATGTTGGGAGACAAACTTTGGTTATGCAAATATCCTGTTTGTTCTTAAATTTGTATTGATGAATTTTGGCATCCACTTTTGGAACATGTTGTAATTGGTGTTATGTCAATCTAAGGATGGGTGTTTAAAAATGGTTAATTTCTTACGCACTTTTAAATTTTCCAGGAAGAAAGATTTTCCCCTTTTTCTTCATTTATTCAACTCTTATATTAGTATTGATTCATGGAAGATTATTTTGTTTTATGGAATACAATCAATTATTAATCTCATCTGATTCACTGTTCACATTGTTCCACCAAAATCTCTTTTTTTTAGACTGTGCCATGTGACATTTGTGTGTAATAGATTTGTAACATAATAAGTATATTTCTACAAAGACTGGTATTACCTCAAATTTCATATCCTAGAGAGGATCTGATTGTAATTAGCAATTTACATTCAGTCTTTTAAGGTTAAATCCATGTTTATTTTAGGCATAATACATTGATGTTAGTGAGGCTAGCAATTCTATAGTCCTGCATGCATACTGAGACATCATTTGATTTGAGACAATGCCACTGCTTATAGATTATAGGGTCTTATATAATAATTTAGACCAATCTGTGGTTTTCTGGAGTTTATGCACTTGTACACATAGACACACACAGACACAGAAAACATGTGCACACACACTTTTGTACTTTTGTTTACTGGGTTATAATGGGAATTCCTTCATTATTTCAATATTTTGTGGTGCTAGGGATTCAATCCAGGACGTCATTCATGTTAGGAAACAACTCTACCACTGAGTTCTACCTACACTCTTTTTTTTTTTCAAATTATTATTTTCAGTTTTGAGTCTGGATCTTGCTAAATTGCTGAGGCTGGTTTCATATATTTTGAGAAATAAAAAATGTTAGTTATTTTATCAACTCAAACTTTTTTTGGCCAAATTTTATGTTGAGTATGGGTCTTGTTAAATCCCTGAGGCTGGCTTCCTGCCTCACATTCCTAAGCACCTGGGCTCATAGTTGTGCATCACTGCCCTCAGCTAAAATACATTTGTTACTGCAGGTCTCCTCCGAATTTTGAGAAATAGTGCTGTTGTTCTTTCCTGAGTTTCTGTTCACAATAAGTGGTTGTTATGATGATGATTGAATTATAAACTGGAAGGAAACAGGAATGCTGACCTTAATGTGGAGACATGTGTGGAAATGCTACCAATCAGCCAATCCAGGGATTTTACCTGGATCTCTGCTGAACAAATTAGGCTGCTCACCCACATAAAAGTGAATGATGAAAAAATGAATTTTATGTACCCTAGCCTGAATCTCTTGTTTTCCCCTTGGATCTCCAGATTGTAGTCTCTAACAATGACTTCCTTGGGGTTTTTATGAAAGTAATGAAAAATGAGGGTTGCTTGAGTTTGTTGAAGATCTCTGCCTATTCCCATAAAGAGAGAGAGAGAGAGAGAGAGAGAGAGAGAGAGAGAGATACATGGATAGTCCTCCTTTTTATTATCCTATTTCACTTCCTCACTATTTGTATACTATATTTATACCTCTCAACTCCCCTGGAGTTGAGAAACTGATAAAACTGGGGAGAAGGAGCTAGGTTGCTTGCTTTTCTGCTGGTACCACAAAAAGGGGTACAATTTATAGAAAAGAGAGGTAAGCAATATACATATGTACATATACATAGGCTGTACTTAGCCAGAGAATCTGTCAGTCTTAGTTTCCTTGACATCTATCTTCAGCCTGTGGGAGTTTTTATTCTCATGTGAAATTCAGGAGTTCTCTGTTTCATAAGGACTGGGTTTTAGATCCTATGCTGTAAAGCTACTGGTAAATTCTAACTCAAGCACTCAGATTGACCTTAGCCTGTTCCTTTTGTTTTCCCCTTGGATTTCCAGATTCTAAAATTTTGTAACCACCCCTCTCTGCTGTTGGTCATCTGGTCATAATGCCAGCTTGGTGAGGCCAGCCTTGGGAAAGCAGAAGAGAATGGGCGATGGTGATAGATAATAGATGTAATTGGTGAAAACATAGGGTTCAGGGGGCAATTCTATAAACTGTGCTGACCCCCATGTGCTTTCTTTTTAAAAGCAATTTACCTGCAGCTCTGTCTGGCCTAAGTATAATAAAATTCCTCAGTTAACAACCTGTTATCTGCAGGAGAAATGTAGGGCCAAAGACTCCTTCCTGTTGGTAAGAAGAACACAAGTTCTCTGAAGGAGGACTTTTGTGACCTCCATTTAGGCCAGATTCCAAAAACCAATGAGACAGAGTAATTAAAAGCAAAGTATACTTACCAATAAAATCTATAGAACAAGTTCTATTTAGAAGTGATCAGTGTGGGCCAAGATGATCCAGAGTTGCTTTGAATTTTTAATATGTCATTATAATATTGAAATCTCTCCTCATGGGGAAAGACCCTGTGCAGTGGTGACTTGAAAGTCTAACACAATCCTTCTATCAGCGAAAAGTCAAGAGGTGGACCTTGTATGACTCTCTGAAAACTTCCCTGGGATCCCCAATAAATCTAGAGGTCAGGAGGGCTGCACTCTCCCTCTCTTCTTTGAGAGAATCCATTGTCTCCCTTGAGAGTCTTCCTTTTTCCTGTTGCTTCTATTAAACTCATGCCTGAGCTATTCTGAGAAACTCATCTGAAATTTTTCCAGAGAATGATCACAAAAAAATAAAACAGTGACCAAGGACATCTAGGGTGGCTTTGACTCCACAGATGGCCTTGATCTCTAACAATGACTTTCCCTGAGGTTTTCATAAAAGGAGTAAAAAATGGGGAGCACTTGAGTTTGTTGAAGATCTCTACCTATTCCCATAAAAATAAAGACATGGATATTACTCCTTTTTAATAAACTATCTTCCTTCCTCATTATTTGTAACCTACATTTGTAACCTCTCAACTCCCTGGGAGTTGAGAAACTGATTTGTGAGTAAATATTTCCCTTCTCCATTCTTTGACCTCTGAATAAAATCATCTCCTGGATATTGTTTTAGCATGGGATGAGCTTCCACAGTTGGAATGAATAACTCTACAAGAATCTAACATCCCTAGAGAAGTTCTGCAAATCTAATTATTAACATGATTGCTAGTGACTTCTTGCTAGGGATTGTAAGAGTTGTGGTTCATTGTGATTCAGTCTTTTATTCAATAGGAATCTTTGAAAATAGTGTATGGGAAGATCTGAAGGACTGAAATAACTAGACATTACAACATTAGATGTTACATTTAATTTTCAAATGCAAATATGATCTCATAAATTGTTGTTTTGCAATAAAAGGCTAAAAGAGATGCTTCTATAAATACTATTCTTTTATTTACATTGTTATAGTTAAAGCTTCATCCCAAGGTTTCATAAACTGACTTCCAGACCACTCACATATAATCAAATCAAGCCTTTATTGAAGCACACTGGTGGCGGCTGACCAGAACATAAAGCTGTTCCCCTGATCAGCCCCAAACAATTGAAAGGGCACTCCTTATAAGCCTGAAAACTGCAAAAGGGATGTTCAGGGGTCTAGCCAATGCAAGCAAGCCAGGTTACAGAAGCAGGACAGTGCAGTCAAGCGGAGGGAAGCCTAACCAATCACAGTTATCCCAGTCACCCCAGTTACAGAAACAGAGCCCCGTTACCCTAGTTACAGAAACAATGCCCCATTAGTAGTTCCGTGTTCTTAAAGGTTTCTATAGCAAAAGGAAAAGAACATCTTGCTCCAGTCATGACTCTTCTATTTGGCATGGTTGTTTTACAGGATGAAGTCATAAAACAAAATGGAGTCACATTTGCTCCTACTATCACAACATAGAGGAGACAGGTGAGAGCAAAGCGAAAGATAAGTTCTTACTTGTGACGTGAGTTTGAAGAACACTTTAATGCTAAATTGTTGGAGTCATAATCTAAACACTGGAATAAATGGTTGGGAGTCTTTAGGACTTTTCTAGGAAAGCCCTGGGAGTGAGGATTCCTGGAAATGTTCTAGTTACTGAAATTGTTCTTGTTATGTTTTCTTTTTTCCCTTGGCCTATTGTTATTGGAAATTATGAAAACAAAAATATGAAACTCAGTTCAGGAATAAAAATAATATTTTTTTCATTAAAAATAATATGAATTCTATTTAGAAATCAGATATAATTCTTTGGGATTTATTTCATTTGTTTTCCTTGAAGAAAAATATTGCATTTAGTTAATAGAAGACAGTTGTGAAACAACAGGAGCATTGCAGCATTTGCTAATTTTATATGTTTACTGTTTTCAAACTGATGTATACAGCATTTTTGTTACCATTACTGCAGTTTCCTTTGTTTCCCCAAACTAAAATCAGGCAGAAATACTGTTTGGCATGAACGAGTCTTTTATTCTTAAGCTGTAATATAAAGAAGGCAGCATGTGGGAATGGAATTCACAGGCCAGTTCCATAAGAAAAAATGCAGTTTTTATTTGTCGTTGTTGTTTTATTGTTTTTTTTTGTTTGTTTGTTTTTTGTTTTGTTTTTTTATATCATATATAGGGGCAGGCATGGTCTCTGTTTGTGCGACACACAACCAAATCAGTCAGGGTCACTCCAGTGACTTGTGTTGGCACAAAATAATCACACAGAGACAGAGAAAATATCTTTTTCTTGGGGTTCAGTGACGGCTCCTTGGCCCCAACTCCCACAAAAGAAGCAAGAGAGGCAGACAAAAAAGAGAGCATGCCTGAAGCCCTATTTATTGAGGGGAAGGCCTTCCATAAAGTTCCATCCAAATGAGGCAAGGGATGGGGTTTCATGGAGGTGTAGTCCAATCTCATTGGGTGATGCCCACTCCCAGAGCTGTAATTCCCCTGTGGAGCAGAGGTGGGGTCCACTCCTCCTGCACTGCAAGCAGAAGCTGGTGGCATATCTCCATTGCTCAAGGGTAAGGGTCATTCTCAGCTCCTTTGTGCTAAGCTCCTGTTCATGGCACCCAGGCACTCATTGATGTCATCACATGTAGAGGTGCAGTCTTAGAGTCCACTTGGGCTCTTTTCATCATAGAAGAAGTAGTCTTCATGGGCTACCTGTCTCATTATCATTTTAGGTCTCTGTTCTGTGATATAATTTTAATATGCTAGTAAAGTAAAGGTTATCATGGTTTATTCTAGTAACTAGTTTCCACATGCCTTTATCCTCTATAATTTGGGAAAGCCTTAGCACTGTGTTAGAGGAAAGCAAAATATTAATATGTATGCCTGTGCATCACTGATAGTTAGCTTTATAACTTTGCTTTTCTCAGTCTGTGTTTCCTGATGTTTGCTGACCCCATAGTCTTGAGGACTGAGTGTACTACATCACTTTCCTACTCATTTCTTTTTTAGCATTTTGCTATTTTTGAAAAAACTAGGGGCAGAGAGAAATATCTTCATGGATGGCATTGGCTTTTCAAAAACAAAGCTAGGTTTGTTGCAGGTAACATTTCAAACCTCTTGCACAAGATCAGTTCACATTAATGTCTTATTCCAATTAAATATTTTAATGGGCCTTTTGCAAATTATTTAGTGAAATGTTTTAAATCTACTTTATGAATGTAATATTCAGTTTTTGTTTTAAAGTATGGAGCTTCTTAACTATTGGCTTGATTTACTTAATAATTTTCATAGTTAATTTAAAATTTTGCTGAATTTATTTATTTATTTATTTATTTATTTTTTAATTTTTTTTATTGGTTGTTCAAAACATTACAAAGCTCATGACATATCATCTTTCATACATTTGATTAATGGCAATTAAGGAAATGATTTGCCATTGTGAAAAATTATGTTGGAGTTTACTTTCTCAACTGACTGAAGGTGCATAACAACCAGAAATATAAAGTCTAAAATTATAAATTCTGAGAGATTTTTATGTGATTGACTGCTTGACTAAGCTTGTATTTGTAACAACAATGTTACAATCTCTAAAAAAAAAAAAGAAAAGTAAAAAAGGTGGCACATGATCATAATGATCCTGTTGACCATCCCTAAACTTAAGTTGTGTCATACTATACTTTAAGTACTGCATCAGGCAAGTCTAGGGCTCCCCTGCCTTTTTCCTCCTTTATGAGATTCAAGTATCTTGTATACTCTTTAATTATTAGGAAATTATTTGGCATCTAATTTGAGCACAAGAATTCAAAGTTGTCTTTCCTCCAATTATAAGTTCTAAGTGTTCTCATCATAGTGATGTGAGATGATCATTAGAAAATAATCTACTGCAGCACAATTTTAAACAGACTTGATTTAAATGTATTTTCAAGTGTTTACAGTCACATTTATAAGGACTATCAACTTACTACTGTTTCCGCCTCTACAGAAAGATAGAATACGTCAAGATGTCTTCCAGTAATGACCAAGACTTTATCCCATTTTTACAAAGAAATACCACTGACCTCCCTGAGATGACCTCCAGTAACCTGAAGACATTTCCTGAAGGGGCTGTGTTAAGTTTCCATAACCTTTGCTACTGGGAAAAAGTGAAGAGTGGCTTTCTATTTGGGTGGAAAACAGTTGAGAAAAAATTACTATCAAATATCAAGTATGTATATGAACTTTTTAAAAGACCACTTTAATGACCTATCACAAGCTTCACAGACTTTGCTTATTACCAATAAGTTACTGTGAGCATTTGTGTTTCAGTCTTTGTGCTGATGTATTGACACATGCTTTCATTCCTTTTGACTAAACTAGGACAAAAATCATTCCTTCAGTAAAACTGACTCATGAATTGCTGACAAGATTTTTGTGTAGAAATAATGTGATTTGACCACATGCATGTTGAATAGATATACAAGCATACTGTGGGAATGTATATGTACTGTGTCCTTATTATTTAACTCACCCTTCTCATCTCTCTTTCTCTCAATCTTTCTTTTTTTTCCAATGTGCATTACAGATCAAACCCAGGGCTTTATGCACACTGGGCCATTGTTCCACCACTGAGCCATGCTCCTAATCCCACTTGCTTATCTTTTCCATCTAGTAGACTCCAGACTCAATATACTGGTTCCTCTACTCAAGACTTTACATTGAGTCTATGACTCAGTGGTGTGCATCTCAGCAAAGGAGAAGGCCATTGTTTTATGCTTTGTTAGCCTTATAAAATGTAGTAAGTCTTGAAGTTCTTTAATTTTTAAAATTTTTTATTTTATTTTTTTTTACTTTAAAAGACAGCAAGGATTGGTTTTCTTGGTTACTTACATTTCTGGTTTAGGTATTCATGAGAAGGTAATCATTTTTTTCTGGCTGAAGTGTTTCCAAATTTTCTCTTGTCTGTTGGCTTCAAACAGTCTCTGGTTTGTGAAGAGTTGCTCTCATTATATATTTGATTTGTGTTTGATAACCTACCATCATTGAAAATGGTGACAACATTTCAAACAATTTTGATTCTCCTTTGATTTTTGCTTTTCTGTTCATTGAATAAGAAAAACACAAAACAAAAGTTAACCATAAAAATTCAAGAATTTTTCCTACCTTCAAAGAATTCTATCATACTTAGTTTTTCTTCATACCCAGCATTTGAGCTTTCTCTCATCTAGGAAAGTGTGTATCCACTGTGCACTCTTTAAAATAGCCATTCATTTGAGCTTTCTTGGCAAGACTTTTTCCAAGTGAAGATTTTTGTTTTCGTTTTTGGTGCTGTGCTGGGTATAATGGATGATAGAAAAAAAAAATCTCTACCCCTGTGCTATATCCCCAGCAGTTTTTTAAAATTTTATCTTCAAACAGGGTCTTTCTAAGCTTCTCAGGCTCGTCTTAAATCATCTTGCCTCATCCCACCAATAGCTGGGGCTGCACACATGTGCCCTGTGCCCTGATAAACAGAACTTTCAATATTATAAAACTATGTTTTACTGTGATGCCATGTATCATATTCAAACATGGAAAGAATTTATAAAACACTTTGAGACTATGCTGGAGGAGCTGTGATATTTATTTCCTATCTGTTGATATTTTTTCTGTTATCTCTCAACAGATATTTCTATATACAGATAAAATTTGATTGGTAGGCTTATCAATAACATATACAGAGATATACAGAAAGATAAGGAATCTGTGTACACATGTATCCTTTCCCTCTCTCCTTATTAATGAGAGGAAGATGGTGACTTTGGGGTTTATTTATTTCATAGATAATTGTTACAGTATTCTCAGCCTTCACCACAGGGTCATTGTTTCTGAATTTTTATGTTTCTCTCTCTTTTACATGCACCAGAAATATATATTTATAAAAACACATTATAGGATAAGAACCACTTATAAAGTGTAAAGTTTCCATTTTATAAATAAGAGATATGTTATAAAGAATTGGTCATGGAATATATACCCCCAGACTCCTGTTCTTGCAGCTGTTCCAAAATTGTTAGACTGTATGACCCATAGTGTTAGCTCATTACAGTTTTTAAAGTAGTTTGTGATGCTTATCTTATTCCATTCTCTATCACAGAGCCACATGATGGTTTGTCTGGGAGACTTAGGTTATGGAGATACCTTTCCTTCCCCCAGGTATTAATCCACTGAGGTTGTGGAACCTGATCTCTGTTTCTTCACTAATGCAGTGACAACAAACAATGAGCAATGTTTCTGAGTACAGGAAAAAGCAGTATAATTTGGCCAATCATGATGCCTGTGTCTCTCCATCTAAACAGTGCTGAAATTGGTCATAATTCCACATAGGGAAACACAGGTGCTATATGGAAAAGTGATTTGGTATTTAAGTGTACCAAAAAAAACTGTATGATAACTCTATGCAGTTATATACAGGTGAACATTGAAATTGCTGGCCCATGGTAGTTGGATATGGATAACTTTTTTCATTCAGGTATTAATTTCTCTGAATTATTAACATTTGTATGGTAAATGATCTTGAATACATATTGACCTAGTAGCAGGGCTGAACCATTTTTTTCTTTCTAAGGATTGAACCTGGAGGCAAGAGCTTTCTCAATCATGATGCTTACTCTTGATGGTATACTATTCAACTTCCTGATACTAGCTCTAGGAGCATATGAACATTTGTCCATAGCAGAAATTATGGAGCCCTATTATCTGTTAATACTGGTGAGTAAGAACTGTGCTTCTCTGAGAGGGAAATTTCCCCTTGTTCTTCCTGAACCGTTTCCTGTCATTTAAAACATACTTTGAGGATTCTAAACATGGGATTTGGATGCTCCATGAGGACAAAGATTGATACAGTCTAGAGAATGTTCCAGCTCACCTTCTCGACTTTATCCAACCTTATTTTGCCACTATTCTAATGTAGTTAGTATAAATCTCTTTACTAATGAATTTTTAAAAGACACTTCTTGATAATATTGAATAAAATCTTGAACTTCAAAACCCGTGTAACAAGAACAGTAGTTTGTCTGCCTACTTTTCATGCTGGTGTTATATAGAACTGCCAGCTGTTTAACAATTGGATTCATTGCTCTCCAAGGTAAACATGAAGCTCCTTGAGAAGTGTTATAGTGTGTGTAATGGAGAAGGAGTGTCTTATCTGGGCCCCCATGTATTTTGAAAAGCAGTTTTTTAAGAATACTGGAAAATTCCAAAGTCCATAGTACTAGGTCACTTCCTTTCTGTGTTTCTAAGAATCTCTCATATCAAATATTTCTGCTTATCTTTTCTTTATAATGGTTACTTAGTTCTAATCTCACAAGGCCCCAATGTTTGTACACACATAGATGAATCAACAGATGAGCAGAATGAGTTCCCTCATTTTTGCCTCATGACGTGGACTAAACAGGAGTGCTTAGACATCAATGCACATGTCATCTCTGCTATAATAAATGTCTTTCAATGATGCATAATTAGCATAAGCTCTTGTCAAAGTTTAATTCTTGCATTTCTGACTTTGTCAATTACAATGTATTGCATTGGGAAAGTGATGACCTTGTTTATATTTCATCTAATAAATAAAATATATTTTAATACATACAGATGATTTCTTTGATTTATTGGATGCTTTGGCTGATTATTATGTAAGGGTTTCTTTGCAGAACCTTAAAACCACAGTCATGAAACCACATTTTACTCAGAGATGGTATGTTTTAGGCTTGACTTGGTTAGGTCAAGTCTAAATGTGTGCAGACACATAACATTGTCATTGTTTGGTTATCCTAGTGCACTTGGTACCACTTAGGACTGTACCATTTAGCTGTCCCTTGTGTTCTGAGAAGTCCTTCCTGGCATCTCCATTGTGATACTGATTTCTGGTAGCTTGAATTGGGAGGATTAACCACATTTTCTCCTATACTTCATCATATTATTCTGTTTATCAGTTCTAGACTTTGGGTCATCTAAAACCTGCATTCTGAACTCCAAATTATTCTTAATGTCATTTTTTGGGTCATTATGCCATAAAGTATACAATATAAACTATTTATATAGCATGTACATTGTAGTAAGTATTGTTAAGAAATAGAGAAATGATTTGAAATATACAGGATATTATTTTAAAGCAAAAAGGAAGTACATGAGTTACATTTGTGCAAATACTATACCATTTAAAAAGAAGGGACTTGAGTAACTTCAGATTTTGTATCTATGGACTGGAGTTCTGCAACCAATGCCCCTTGCATACCAACAGATTACTACTTCTTAAACTTCCATTGTGTGCAGTTACAGAGAATGTTGAGGACATGGTTTTAATCATTTGGGATCTTCTAAATAATTAAAATATATAATATAGATATAGGTATGTGGTCCTTCCTTCCATACCACAAACAACGTCAGATATTCAGAGGTATACATATTCAAAGAATGAAGATTATTGTTTAGAGTAACTGGAAGGAATTTGAAGAGAATTGTTCCTAGCAGAAATGTTTGGAAAGTTGTAGGGTTCTTGAAAAGGGTCTTATCTAGAAATAATCTTAAAATCACTTGTTGGATTTTGATTCATGTATTTTTGCCTTTTGTAGGGTTTATGTATTATGTTACTGAATTCCATTCCTATTCTGCTTTGGCTCTCATGGCTTAAGTACATCAGAATTCCTCATGATGGCTATATGGTAGGTTTTCTTCGTTTGTTATGATAAATTGGTTCCCAATCTGTGACAAAATCAAAATGAAACCTGACCGGCTCATTTCCCCAGCCATGATCTGCAAATGTCCCCCTTTTGGGACTCTCCTTTTAAGAGCAATGAATGAAACTCTACTGTTAATGTCAGTTAGCACATGTTCCTGGAATCATGGGGGTTTTCCCCAGTCACCCATTGTTTGAGGAAGAGGAAAGTTGTTGAGAAATATTATAGTAACATGGAAAGATTAACTAATGATGATAAGCATGTTGTGCTTTAATTATGTAAGGAAATAAATGAGAGGATGGGGGATTAGAATTTATAGTTGATATCAAAAGAAAAATTAGAAGAGAAACAAAGACCATATAATTATATTTATAGTTGATATCAAAAGGAAAATTAGAAGAAAAACAAAGAACCATATTGGCTTTAGTGAACTACTCTACGCCAGAATAACCTGTGTCAATACAGTATGAGTGTTTCCAGCTCCCATAATTACAACTAGATTTGAAAAAAAAAACCAAGAAAAGATTGTTACTATAAATTAGCAATATTATTTGTGCTCCATTGTATCATTTTAATTATAATGTTTGAGGTATAAAATTGGGAGAGCAGAAAGTAACCACAGTCTAATCTATCCAGAGTTTTCCTTTCTCAGCCAATGGGAAGCAACATCACAACACTAGGCCACTTGAATTCCAGGAAAAATAATTTTAATTACTTTGGTGTGGCAAAAACATTAAAGGGAAAGAGAATATTTTTAGAAATAATAATAATAAAGATTAAACCTGAGGACATAATTTTGTGATAATCCCTTGACACTATTTACCTTGATCCCTTGTGATAATGCCTTGGAACTATTTATCTTGCCCTGCTCCCCTTGTGTTTTAGGCTATTCAGCACAGTGAATTTTGGGGATGAAACTACTGTCCAGAACTCAATACAACAGAAAGCAGTAGCTGTTCCAAATATGTGATGTAAGTTTGCATTCAGTGTCACATAGGATGTGCTTACTATCATAGTATGATGTGGAAAGATCCCTGGGCTTAGAGCTGGTAAGGATCCTTTCACAGTCAATAAGCTCTTCTGAGCCTATGTTTTCTCACTTGTAAAGTGAATTGTTGTACACTAATATATGTGATCATGCTGTGTGATTCTTGTTCTCTTAACAGTTAAATATTATCTAATATGAAAAAATGAGTTCTTTTTCAGAAACATTTGAATTTGTAATAGACTGTTTTAATGGTTTAGCAAGGGCTTATAGTCTTTGAACCTGTGAATTATTGGATAATTATGGTACCTACCCAGGTGCTTTTCTGACCTGTAACAGGGATACTCACTGTATCCTGCTGTGCTCCAGCTTCTACCTAAGGTTCGAGCCTGATCCTGGGCCTCCTGGTATCTTCCCATAACTGATTATCTGCAATGCTCATTACAGGCTTGGTGCAAGAGCTGATAGAACATGATTTTGTTCAGAAGTCCTTTCTCCCCTCTGATCCTGGTTTTAGAATTCTTAGCCTCTTTTTTGAGTGACTGTCTTGTGTGTAAGCAGAACTATAAGGAGCTTTGATCATATGGGCAGGAGCCACAGGTGACATCAGGTAAACTGAGGTTTCCTCACCAGGTGTAAATGAAATTACTCCATCGGTATTTCCTTTGAGGAGAGCAGCATCATAGATTTGAAAACAAGTGAATCTGAAGAGCCTAGGAAATTGGTTCACAGTATGACTGTGTAAACTTGGCCAAGTAAGTTAAGCCTACATCACTTCTTTTTTGAAATGTGTATAATATTTATATTTCTTTAGATTGTTTTAGGAATTAACTAAGCTGTCAGGCACAAGATGCTTATTATATCTAGCCAAATGTTAAATATTCAATAACTGTTACCTATTATATATGAAATGGCAACTACTGAAGATTTAGGTGACCTATAGACTTATTTAGGAATAGCAACTATATTGAGTAAAATTTGAAAGATTCTTAGAATATAGTCATATATTTTTGTGTTGAATTTCAGATGTACTGGTGAAGAACTCTTGACAAACCAGGGCATCGATCTCTCACCTTGGAGTTTATGGAAGAATCAGGTGGCTTTTGCTTTCTCACAATTGTCTACCTAAAATTATGATTTCTTAAAAGAAGTTATTAAGCTCCTATTTAATATACTATGAGTTACTCTTACATTAATAAGAAGCACCTTAATTTATTTTTAGTATCCAATGAAGATTTTTGTTTTCTTGTGCATGATTGCCAAACATACTGTCAAATTATTTTTAATAGAAAATATTTTCAGAAAAAAAAACACAACTGATGGAATTATACAAGAAAGAATCCAAGCCAAAAATTATTGTATATTGTCATTAGACAGTAATTGTGGGGAAGAAATCCAGTTGAATTTATTGGTCAGAAAAAAAAATGAATTGAATTCTGGATACTCTTGTCTAGTTACTAATATATCTGGAATCAGTTTTCTCATTTTCAAAATTAATATGTTGATTAATAGCCCTTCAGTTTTAATAGATTTGCTGTTACTTAATAAATAACAGATGTTAATATATTAATGCTATAATGGTAGAATGAAATCTAAAATAGGCTGAAAAAACAGAGATATATCCAGGGTAAAAAGAATTATACAATTCTTAATACACCTTTGTAATAAGAATAATAAGAATTGTATGCAAAAAAAGAGAGCTCATGTATAATGGCATCATTTATTGTGAACATACTTTGTATACAGAGTTACAAAAAATTGTGCTGTGAATGGATAATTATGAATGTAATGCACTCCACTATTGTCATGTATGTAAGAAATAAATACAAAAAAAATCATGATGATAGAAAAACATGTTTATGATAAGTCTATTAAGATTGTGGAACTTACTGTAGTTCTCTATTGGAATTATAAAGTTTCAGTAGTCTTGGCTGTGAGCTTTGAGATTTAGTAGAGGGTAAGGGATCTGTGAATATAGTTCTTGTGCATTTTGGGCACATTCTGCCTCTGAAGTCACTTTACTCCCCAGATGTCTCAGTGGTATATATGTGTCTGGCCCTGTCTGTCCCACCACAGCAGCACCTGCAGACCTGCCTTCTTGAAGAACTTGCCAGGACTGGATTTGGCCATGTACAAGGTCCATTAGCTCTTAAAGCTTTAGATTTATAGTCTAATGACTGTTGGATCTGGGCCCACATAGGATCCCCCTACTTGTACACCTCTTTTATTTCCATATACTATGTTCATTCTCACCTTTACCAGGAATGGGAAAGTATTTACCAGTAATACTGAAGTATTTTAAATCCTTTCTTTTACTGAAGGGTAATTAACCAAAAGTACAGTTCAGTGAATTACCAAAAAAATGAAGACATGTGTGCAACCTCCAGTTCAGGCCAAGAAGGAAAACATGACCAGAACTGGGAGGCCCAGGTGCCCCTTTCCCAACCACTACTTCCTCTTTTCTCCATGGGTTGTTTTTGCAATGACACTTTGTAATAATCTCCATTGCTGTTATCAGAACAACAGCTCAGGTTTGTGCTCTTGTGTGCACAGCTACATAGTTAAATCTCCTTCCCACAATTAGTAAACTTTTAATTTTCTAATGATCTTAGATTTATAGAAAAGTTGAAAAGATAGTGTAGGAAGTTCTCATGTGCCCATGCCCAGATTCATTTAGTGTTAATATTTTATATGTTCCTATAAAACAAGGCACAGTGTCAGGGTAAGAATTAACATCAAGACATTGCTGTTGACTCAACTGCACACTCTGTTCACATTTCACCACTTTTCTACCATCATTGTTTCACTGTTCTAGGCTGCAGTTCAGGAGGTCACAGTCCATCCAGCTACCCTTCCTAAAAGCAAAATACTTATAGGAATCAAGCAATTTGGAAGTTAGTGAGCAGAGATCTCTAGTTACTGGTCATCCTGTTATATCATTTAGCCCATCTATGCTGCCTGTCATGTTGTTGCAACATGTGTCTGAAGACAAAGATTTGTATTTTTATATTTGAATTTTAAGAAAAAAAAATTTCTTCTTATGATTTGACTAAGCCTTCATCTCAAAAGTTATAATGTAGTTTTCCTGGTTATTATGTGAATGTCAAGGTGAATAAATTTTTCCTGTGTTTTATACAGTTCTACCTGTGCCTTCCTCATATGTACATGCTTCCATATTACGTACACGTATACCTTATGCTCACACTAGGCCAACCAGAACAAGCAAAAAAGTCAAAAGTACAATACCTACACTTTTTAAAAATTGATTTTATTTTTTAAATAGATGACAGTGGAATGCATTATAATTCTTATTACACATATAGAGCACAATTTTCATATCTCTGTATATAAAGTATGTTCACACCAACTCATGTCTTCATACATGTACTTTGTATAATGATGTCCATCACATTCCACCATCCTTGCTAATCTCCTACCCACTGTCTTCCCCTCCCAAACCTCTGCCCTATCTAGAGTTCGTCTATTCCTCCCATGCTCCCCTTTCGTACCCCACTATGAGTCAGTCACCTTATATCAGAGAAAACATTCAGCATTAGTTTTTTGAGATTGGCTAACTTCACTTAGTATTATCTTCTCCTACTCCATTCATTTACCTACAAATACCATGATTTTATTCTCTTTTATTGATGAATAATATTCCATTGTTTATATATGCCACAATTTTTATCCATTTCTACTTTTAAAATATGAATTTAATAAGAATATATACTACTGTCTTTATCTTCCTTTTGTTTTACAATTGTCTTTGTAGTTTTATATTTTTTTATTTTTGCTGATACTGGAGATTGAACTCAGTGATGCTCTGCCAGGGAGCTTTATTTTCAAGACAGCTCTGGCCATGATCCTTCCATTTTCTTGGGTGAACAGATATCCAGTGATTACTTTTTCGCAGTTTCATAGTGAAAGGAGCCATACAGTCTGTTTTTCCATCCTCTGGGTGAACTATGGCTCAAGTGGCTAATAGCATGATTTCAATGAAAATTTCCCTTGTCTTCACAGTGATTTTTGTGATAAAAGTTAATGTTTTAATCACATATTGGGTCTACCTTTTCCCAAAAAGTATTAAATATTTTCTAGAGTCAGTAGAATCAACAGTTCATAAAAGAAAAAAAAATATAAATGATTTGCATGGAAAAATCCAAAACCTTAAGGAATTGTAAATTTGATGCCATTTTGGCATATTCACTGTTGAAAAATATTCTTTTTGTTTAGAGAGGTTTCTTTTCCCCTTTTAGATATTGGTGGTGAACTGTGATTTTTTAAAAAATTATTGATTGTGTTTTATTCTCTGGAAAATTCCTATCCACTAAAAAGAAATACCTGCCTTAAAATTTTAAATATGTCCCTTTCTGTTGAGGACCACAGTCAAGTCAAGATGGCGCCTGGCACTTTGCCAAGAGGAGTGGTTTGAGAAGTAATGCCAGCGAGCCATTAAGATGATGGAGATTCCTTAATGACTGACTGCTGTGTCTAGATTATGTCAGTTAAGTTAAGCTGTGTGTAATCATTAAGATGATGAAGATTCCTTATTGGTTGACTGCTGTATCTAGTTTATGTTAATTAAGTTAAGCTATGTGTAATTAGTTGGGTATATATACTTCTCTGTCCCGTAATAAAGCGGCTCCTGCTGTATCAACCTTCACAAGTTGCTTGTCACCTTCCCCCACCCCACCTGTTACTTTGCCCAGCCAGACTGCGGCACCTTTCTTTTTAAATTCTGGAAGTGGTTTTAGGGAATTCTGTCTTTTGTGAGGCAACATCTGAGATTCTGAAATTTATTCCTATTCATGTATAATATTTTATTTAAATTCAAGCACAAATAAATAATTTTCTAAATGTCTGCTATATTTGCAGGTGGGCAGATAGGAACCGTGTGATTATTTTTCCTTTTATGAATGGGTATAAACATTTTCGAAAATTGTTTGGCAATTGGCATCTAAACCATTTTTGGCACTGACTGACCTAATTAGTAAATTTCCACAGATTTTTATAAAGAATTCTGTAAAGAAATTCTGAGTGGGAGAGTTGGTGTCACCTCAAACAATGGATTCACAGAGGTCGGGAGAATGCTTAGGAACTTCTGAGAGAGACAATATTTATGTCAACCCAGTGAATAAGGGATTTCTGGATTTGCCTGGGATCTTCCAAAGCACTGACACCAGAGGAATTCTGGGGCCTCTCTAATGTTTGATTTGTGTATCTTAAATTCAGCTTAGAAATAATTTGCAGGGAGAAGATGGCCGCTGCGTACGGGGGTTGCTGAAGTGCTGAGCGTGGTGCTCAAAGCAGTGGCTTTAATAGAGATTTCGCACAGTCTCTTAGAGCTTTCACCATTAATCTGTAGCGGACCACTTTGCCAAGGAGCAGGAAGAACAAAGAAATCAAAAAAGAGACGCTTGGATGCTCAGAGCCGCGGGCGCTTTGCTCCCATCTGCTTCCTCTTTTGCTTCGCTCCGGGCGGAGAAGCTGAATGTGTAATCAGCAGTGGATTGTAAGTACCCGAGGCAAAGAAAGCTCAGTGCGCCCCGCCTTTTTTTT
>NW_026000349.1:205680-213607 GCF_001458135.2 Marmota marmota marmota
GAAAGCTGGGAATGGAACCACCATTTGACCCAGCTATTGCCCTTCTTGGACTATTCCCTGAAGACCTTAAAAGAGTGTACTACAGGGATACTGCTACATCGATGTTCATAGCAGCACAATTCACAATTGCTAGACTGTGGAACCAACCCAGATGCCCTTCAATAGATGAATGGATAAAAAAAATGTGGCATTTATACACCATGGAGTATTACGCAGCACTAAAAAATGACAAAATCATAGAATTTGCAGGGAAATGGATGGCACTAGAGCAGATTATGCTTAGTGAAGCTAGCCAATCCCTAAAAAACAAATGCCAAATGTCTTCTTTGATATAATGAGAGCAACTAAGAGCAGAGCAGGGAGGAAGAGCAGGAAGAAAAGATTAACATTAAACAGATACATGAGGTGGGAGGGAAAGGGAGAGAGAAGGGAAATTGCATGGTAATGGAGGGAGACCCTCATTGTTATACAAAATTACATATAAGAGGTTGTGAGGGGAATGGGAAAATAAACAAGGAGAAATATGAATTACAGTGGATGGGGTAGAGAGAGAAGATGGGAGGGGAGGGAGAGGGGATGGTAGAGGATAGGAAAGGTAGCAGAATACAACAATTACTAATAGGGCATTATGTAAAAATGTGGATGTGTAACCGATGTGATTCTGCAATCTGTATTTGGGGTAAAATTGGGAGTTCATAACCAACTTGAATCTAATGTATGAAATATGATATGTCAAGAGCTTTATAATGTTTTTCAACAACCAATAAAAAAAAATAAAAAAAATAAAAATAATAAAATGAAAAAAAAAAGAAATTCTGAGTCAGTTTTTATTATCTGGTAATATCAGTCCCTGTTATTTGCCTCTTCAATTGAATAGCCACAAATATGAAAGAAATATTGATGTTTGTTATTCATAGCGTTATATATAATAATGAAATCTGGAACCATTTAAATATCCAATGCCAGGGATGACATTGATATTTTTCAGTAATTTCATATGAATCATAAGTTTACAGCTTATCATTATTTTATATCTAGACATCATATTTATTTAATATATATTAACATTCTAGAGCCATTAACAAAAATCAGGATGCCATGGAAGATTCATGATTCAATATGAAGTGAGTTGATAATACAAACTGTACAATTAGGACAAATAAATAAGTAAATTAATAAATTTTAAAAAATTTTTGAATTTTTAGTTGTAGTTGAACACAATACCTTTATTTTATTTATTTATTTTTATGTGGTGCTGAGGATCAAACCTAGGGCCTTTCACAAGCTAGATGAGCACTCTACCACTGAGCCACAACCCCAACCCCAAAATAAATAATTTTTAAAAAACCACTATATTATCCTATTTGTCATGTTCACATTCTAAAGGTCACATTACTGAACATTATTGGAAAATAATGTTTTTATCTTTTATTGAGAAATAAATTTCCTCATGTAAATTGGGGGAGACACTCTCCTAGTGAAAAATAGCTGGTAACTCAAAATTTGGCTGATATTTACTGATAATGCATGAATTTTCAAACTATAGACTCCTTTTAATTAAATTGAACTTTAAATTGATAATAAAGTCTAGTTTTGAATAAAAGATCAGCAGAATTTGAGAACTATATTGTTTTGCTTATCTTTTTTATTAAATTATTTATTCTTATTTGTTATACATAATCACAGAATGCAATTCATTTCATATTACACATATAGAGCACGATTTTTCAAGTCACTGATTGTACACAAAGTATTTTTCACTACAATTCTTGTTTTCATACATGTACTTAGAGTAATGTTTAACTCATTCCACCATCATTCCTACCCCCATACCCCTCCTTTTCCCTCCCTCCCCTTTGCCCTATCTTAAGTTCCTCCATTCCTCCCATGCTCCAACCTCTCATCTCCCTTATGAGTCAGTATCCTCATATCAAAGAAAACATTTGGCCTTTGTTTTTTTTTTTTTTTTTTTTTTGGGGGGGGGGCGATTGCCTTGCTTTACTTAGCATTATATTCTCCAACTTCATCCATTTACCTGCAAATGCCATGATTTTATTCTCTTTTAATGCTGAATAATGTTCCATTGTGTATATATACCAAAGTTTCCCTATCCATTCATCTACTGAAGGGCATCTAGGTTGGTTCCATAATTTAGCTATTGTGAATTGAGCTGCTATAAACATTGACGTGGCTGTGTCCCTGTAGTATGCTGTTTTTAAACCCTTTGAGTATAAACCGAGGAGTGAGATAGCTGGATTAAATGGTGGGTCCATTCCAAGTTTTCAAGGAATCTCCATACTGTTTTCCAGATTGGCTGTACCAATTTGCAGTCCCACCAGCAATGTATGAGTGCGTCTTTTCCCCCACGTCCTCACCAACACTTATTGTTGTTTGTATTCTTGATAGCTGCCATTCTGACTGGAGTGAGATGAAATCTTAGAGTAGTTTGATTTGCATTTCTCTTATTGCTAGAGATGTTGGACATTTTCTCCTATGTTTGTTGATTGATTGTATATCTTCTTCTGAGAAGTGTCTGTTCACCTCAAAGTGGATGAAGGATTTAGGAATTAAGCCAGAGACCTTGCATCTAATGGAAGAAAAAGCAGGCCCAAATCTCCATCATGTCGAATTAGGCCCCAACTTTCTAATACAACTCCTATAGCACAAGAATTAAAACCAAGAATCAATAAATGGAATGGATTCAAATTAAAAAGCTTCTTCTCAGCAAAATAAACAAATAAACAGGTTACAGAATGGGAGCAAATGTTTACCACAAGCACATCAAATAAAGCACTAATCTTTAGAATACATAAAACATTCAAAAACCTTAACATAAAAAACAAATAACCAATAAATGGGCCAAAGAACTGAACAGACACTTCTCAGAAGAGAATTATATTCTTGAAACAGTGTAAAACCACAACTTTAGTTTTATAATGGCTTATGAAACTTCTTTAAAATCTTGCTTACAATTAATCTTTGCTGAATTAAAACTTTTATTACATATAAAAAGTAAATTGGTTCTATTTTATTAGTATAGAATTAAATTCAGTTGCAAATTAATGGAGACACACGGGAAAGAAAATAAATGGAGTATTTTTTATACTAAACAAGATATTGAAAAAGTGACATTTTTAAGGTTCCTTTCAATATTTTTGTTTATAGACACCATTTTATCTTATAATTGAACTCTGTTGGTTTTCTCAGTTCATTTAGAGAGCTAAAATAATATGAAAATGAAGCTATACAGCTATTCTCATAGACATTAATTATGAGAAAATGATAAGAAAAATGTAATACCTAACATTTATCTTAACTCTTCATAGAAATTCTAGCATAGTAGCTGCATACATTCTATGGTTTTGAGGCCTTTTCTCTTCCATGTTTTAGCAAAGTTCACAACAGAAATATAGTTGTACTGAAATATTATTTTTGTTCAAATTGTTCCCATAAATTTTTATTGGTACATTACATTCTTACATAATGGTGGGGTTTGTAATCATATATTCATAAATACATGCAATATAATAATGTAATTTGAACTATATTTACCCCAGTGTTCCCCCTTTTTCTTTTCTTCTCCCTCTATGTTGTCCCATCAGCAAATGCATAAAATGAAAAATCAATGGGGCAGTTGTCCTTATAAAGGGCTTGTCATTTATGTGTCCTTACAGACAGAGAGACAGAGTGAGAACACCACATGAGGACAGAGGATCAGAATAATATAGCTACACCAAGGAGGGCAAGAGCTTCTGCAACCACCAGAAACTAGAAGAAACAAGGAAGGATCCCCATATTTTCAGAGTTAGCATAGCCCTCCCACACTTTGATTTTGGACTTCTAGCTCCAGAATTCTTATAAAATAAACATATATTGCTCCAAGGTATAAAACAATGTAGGAAATCCCTCCCCATAAAACTAAACAAGCAAGAAACAAATCATGAACAATCTAAACACAGGGAACATTTCATAAGCCATTAATTCTGAAAATTAATTAACAGAAGGATAAACAAGCATAACATAAAAAAGTTAAGCTACTTACAAATGTATTTATTTTCAAAGAAGATGTAAAAGTGCCATAAAAATATAACTATATCAGATATAAAGAGAGTAGAACTAAGAGGTCTTCTTTGGTCCCACATTCCAGGCCATATGCCACAAAATGAAGCTGCCACTTTCATAGGGAACCTAAATATTTTGCTAGATCTAAATCATACTGTATTCTTACAATGCTATCATAGAGATGAAATAGGGGCATATGGATTGGGCATAATGGTGCACACCTGTAAGCCAGTTATTCAGGAGACTGAGACAGGGTATTGCAAGTTTGAGTCAGCCTGAGAAACTTTATGAGACCTGTATCAAAAAAGGGGAGAGGGGGCTGGGAATGTTAGTCAATCGATAGAGCATTTGCCTAGCATGCCCAATCTTCAGTACTAGAAAAAAAAAATAGAAAGAAAGGAAAAAATGAACATATATTTGAAGGGATTACAAAAAATAGAAGTGACATATATAAACCAAATAATTATTAGCCTGGAATTGATTTACTTGTCATCAACCTCAAGAAAGGCTCTGTGCACCAGTGAAAGAGAAATACTGATGAACAAGAGGGAAAGGGGCAATGTTGCCAACCATAAGTGAGAAGCTCCATGTGCCAACACTGCCATGTGCATGATGGCGTCCTTTCCTCCCTCCTTGTGAGGGTGATGGGTGCATGAACCTGTATGACAATCCCACCTAAGGATGCATAAAATGCCCAGAACATCAGTAAACCTCAGAAGGGGCTGCTTCGTTTGCACAGCAATAAACCTTCTCCCTGTATCTGGTCCTGAACTGATCTTTAAGAATGACAGGTGACAAAGATTCTTTACTGTAGTCAGCCTCCTGAAGCTGCTCTTAGGCCAATCTGTGCACTTCCTTGTAAAGTCCAGCTTTAACAAAGAACTTGACTGAATCACTTTATAAATATGACTGTTCAGATTCCTTACCTGAGTGACATCACTCAGGTTATGTTTAATCACTCTGGTCTATCTTCAACAAGAATCCTGTCAGGTGGGATTAGCCAGAATCCCCCTGGCCCTTGATGTTTCCTCTTAGTAACTTTCCATCCACTGAAGCCACCTTACTTCTTGACTATAATTTCCCATTCTCTGAATGCTCATGCTGCATTCAGAGTCCAGCCCAGTCTCTCTGTCCACTGCAAAATCCTGTTGCACTGTCCCCATACATATCACTATGGTCCTGAGTAAAGTGTACCTTATGGGGTCTTAAAACTTATTGCTGAATATTTTTTTCTTTATCAATAGGAACTAAACAAACAAAGAGGAATGTAGTAGTATGCCTGGAGACCTTTTTGAGATCAAAATTGATGAGGTTGAAGTACCAAGTATTTATTGGGGTTAGCAATTCTGAAGAAGTAAACAAAGACCATATAGTGAAATTCTAGTCTGTTATCCACGTTTCATCTTCAAGGTGAGGTGACTACAGCATGTCAGCTGGAAGAACAACCTGCATTAATCAGCTGTCAGAAGCAGTAGTGCTGGAGACACACATGAGGATGCTGAACTACAAAGGGGAATGGCTCCCATCCAAACTGTGGTTCCCATGGTTTTCAAAGTCTTAACATTTTAATAAATTGTATCACACCATTACTTAAACCCCAGCTTCACATCATAAGCCCCTTATCAAACTTCACAGGACTTACAGGATCTGGCCCCCATCACCTTTCCAATTTCTTCTGCTGGCACTGTCCGATAACTGGCTTCACTCAACTTCTGGAATGTTCTGAAGGTTTTTCTGCCTTAGAACATTCATTCCTGCAGTTCTATCCTCCTCTGAATGGTTCCCATTCTTGTTTCAGTTTTCAAAGCCTTTTCCCTATAGGAGAACCCTCTTCCCTAGTCATATTCTTTCTTTTTTTCTTCAAAAGGTTTTACATATTTATTACTGAACTAATCTGATCTACTACTGCCAGCAAAGTCAGATTCCTGGTTATATATGCCAACCTGTCCAGACAGTGGTGACATTTTCAGTATGACATGGTAAAATGATCATGACCTAGATTGAGCATAAACATCAGTGACAACTCAAAGATCTTAAAGACCCAGCTTCAGTCTCCCCAAAGTCTCCCTTTGAAGTGGTACCCAAGTTTATTACCATTTTATTGTCTGAATTTACTGATAAATATAATATATTTCTTTTCCTTGTTTGGCCAGGAAACGTTGTTACAGAATCAAGTGTATGTATTACAATTGCTGTGAAAATGTGAAGAAAGGGAATTCAAAGGAAGAAGGCATTATCCCCATCCATTTCTTTCATATCACCTACCACACTTAAGGGCCAGGCCTGAATACATTCACAATTAATTGTTACTAAACAATCAAATTAATGAAAAAAGTAACTCAGGAAAGAGAAGATGAGGGCTTAACTACTAATAAGAATAACATAGAAAAGAAGACCTCTCAGAAGTGAGAAGTCGTAAGGAAGTAGAAGGATGCTATAAGAAGGATAAGGGAAGACTTCTCAGACACCACTCAGGCTTGAGATAAGGTGTTCAGGTGGGTGATAGTAAGATTCATTCAGGTAGAGATTGTGACTGAGGCATGTTTGGATGGGTGGGATGATGAGACAGGTTTAGGACCATTAGGGATAGGATGCCTGTGAGACATCCCATCAGGATGTCAGGTAGAAACTGGCACAAGGTGTCCAGCTCATGAAAGAGGTGAAAACTTGGGAGTCATCACATACCAGTACTAGTTGAAGCTTTGCTATCAGAAAGATCACCTAAGAGAAAGCTAAGGACCTAGTCACAGAGAATACATTGTCTAAACAAATTTAAGAAAGAAAATGAGGAAAGCGAATATGGCAAGGAGAAACACAGGAAGAATGAGAGAGAATTCAAAAAGGGAAATTTCTTGATTGTCATATGGCATGGGATCAAATGCCAGAGAAGCTGAAAAAAGCCCAGAGAATTTGGCAATGAAGAGATCCTCAGTGACTTTGGTGAGGGCCTACGTGAGGGACGGAGGAAAGACTGCAGAATCAACAAGAGAATGAAGAAAGTTATTTGAATCCTCACAGGATGTCGATGTATCTCAGTAATGGAGTTAGTGTATGAGTAAGGCCCTGGGTTCAATCCACAGCACCATCTAAAGCACTAATATTTAAATAAATAAATATTAAACAATGTAAAACAGACAAAAACTAATGTATAGATGTCAGCACAGTGGTAACCTCCATAAAGGATAATGCTAGGATGGAGTGTAAGAGAAGCTTCTGAGGTATTATTAAGGCCCTTTTGAAAACTGGGGTAGCAGATATACAGATATACACATTGTAAATATACATTAAGCTGTCTACTGAGATTTTCTGTACTTTATTTTATAGGCACACTTTACTTGCATAAAACATATACTTAAATGTGGTGAGCCGTTCTAATTAGACCGTGGCCGCCATTAGAAGATGGCGCCGGCTTCCACTGTGGCCTGTGATAAACGACTCCTAATATGGAGAATTGGCACGCAATCCCTTACCACCCTATGAGAAAGGTCCACGTGGCAGCTTAAGATTGGTATGCTGGAGGCTTTATTAGGCTGTGCTTGGGCGCTTGGCGACGGGTCACTAGAAGATGATACATGAATCAAGGCCTGAATAAACTGCTGAAAGAATCCTGTGTCGTGTTTTCCCTTGCCGGCGAGGGGTCGTGGCAATTGGTGGCCCGGACGGGGAACATATTCCTCGAACCCAGGATCCAGAACTTTCAGCAGTCAGGGTGGTGCACCAGTAAGTTCCCAGGACCGGATGGAGCCGGTGTGGGTTCCAGAATGCCTGACAAGAAGAGTCCCGACATCAATCAACCAACAACAGGAGGCGCTACAACAATTTCATGATGAGGACCATCCTTCTACTGAGTGTCCTGGTTCTAATG
>NW_026000349.1:217035-246941 GCF_001458135.2 Marmota marmota marmota
AGGGGGAGGGGGGAGGGGGAGGGGAGAGGGAAGGAGGAAAGAAAAGAAAAAGAAAAAAAAGAAAAACAAGTTTTGGGTTGAACACTCTTCTTGAATCTGGCTGTCAGGTCCCTGGATGTTTATTGCTGACTGGCAGGGGGTGCTGTGCCTTCCTCTTTCAGTCCCTTGGCCAACCAGAGAGAGGCCACCCGCGCCCTGGCCCCGGGACCGTGCCCCAAGTGGCAAAGCCGCATCCGTCCATGCTGCCTCCTCACGGCCTCCAAGCAGCTTCCTAGCCCGCTACAGCCCTGAACCGGGAAGCTTCTCATCTTCCCAGGTGGCCGCTCCCGGTGAGTGTCTGGTCCCCAGGTCAGGGCCCTGGTGGAGTCATCTGGTCCGTGATCTGGAAGGGTCTCTGCTGCAGCTGCAGGCTGTGTTCCTGGATCCACAGACAGCACATGTCCCCAGAACTCAGGAAGGGCAGCCCTGCAGGCCACCACTAAGGGATTGTGAGACAGGAATTTCTGTCTTTTGTTGGCAAAAGGAAAGTGAATCTAGTGATACACCGGGAAGCTGTATTGGACTTCTTCTGTAGCTAGAAGGGAGGCCCAGCTCTAACCCTGTTAGGCTGGCTGGTTGCTTGAAAAAAGAAAGGGACTGGTTCTTTTTCACATGTACCTGTTGCAGGCATGGGCTAGAGTGCAGGAATTTTCATCGGTTGGGTGTACATTTTCAAAGCATGAGTGCTGTTTTTGTATGCAAACACTTCTGCCTGGACTAGTAGACTGTCAGTTTGGAGCCCAGGAACATGTTTGCTCCTTGTATTGGTGCTATCTTGTAAGAAATCCTTGCCTTGTGATAGGAGGAGTCCTGGCAGTTGTTAAGAGAGCACAAGATGGGGAAAGTACAAATCATGTACAGTAACAAGTTAAAGGCCCTGGGAGTTTGCCTTTACCCTTTGCAGAGATTCCCTAACAGTTTTATTCTTTATCTAGTTTATCCTCAGAGATATTAGGAGAAGGCATCCAGGCTTTAATGATGTATCTGGGTTTTGAGGTCCATAAGATTGCTTGAGAGGGTGAGCAGCAGGAAGGAACACACACCATACTTTTAATGGCAAACGGGCTGTAAGTTAAGGTCCTGGGAGTGCCTTTCCTCTAGCTGGGGTGGAGGGCTGGGGTTGGGTCTGACTGTCTCATTTCCCCTCTAATAGTTTCTACTCTCTTAGTCTTAAGGGGGTGTGTTTTTCATGGGGATTCCCAACTGTCTCTGGGACACACTGGAAGGGGGCATGCCTGGAAGGGAGCCAATGATATTTGGGGAAAGCCCTTCAGGAATTGCACAACACAGATGCTTGACATCATTGCTGACAGGAAACTACTTCTTTGGGTCTGTTTGGAAGGTCCATCTTACTCCTTTGAAAGTTTATTTAAAGACTGTTGATGCTCTGTTTCTGAGCACACCCATCCTGAGACCTAAGCTCTTGGTTACCTGAACCACTCTTAAGTCAAGTGAGCAAATTTGTGTGGCAAAGGAAGATGGGTATTCTGTGCCCTTTTTGTGAGAAAATAGCACACAGCTAGAATGAGATGACTGAGTTCGTATTGCTAGAGTCCTAGAGCAGAGCTTCAACTCTGGGAGTCCCAACAAATGAGGTGTGATCACTTGCCCCCAAAATCAAATGGAAAAATTAATGGTTAAAAGCAGGAAAGGAACTTTAATCAGTGCAGCTACATGAGAAAGACAAAGGGGACCAGTGTCTCCAGCATTGTCTTCAGGGTACTGACAAGAACTTCTAGGATCTACAGACAAGTGGATCAGAAAAAAGCATAGTCCATCTGTCTTGATCCAAAGGTGGCCTGGATGATCATTAGGTCAGGACTGACCGGTGGAGTCTTGTTGGAGACAGTAAAGTTGCTGTTGCCTGGGTGGCAGTTCTTATTCTCCACAAGATGTTTATCCATCAGACTTGTTGGTCCTAGAATCCAAGTTGACTCAGAACAAAGGAGAAAGATGAAAAAAAGGAGGCAGAGAATCCATTTAAAAAAAATCCCACGTTTAGTTACCCATGGGGTATTTGTAGGGTCCAATGAAGTCAGGGTCCTTTTTACATTTGTAACCCCTGCCAGTTTCAGTTGAAAGTGAGCATGAAGTACAAACTGACAATTAAAGGTTTGTGGGATGCCTTTTCAGAAAATGATGTGGTGGTGCGACTGACTCTGGGTCTTGTCGTGTGTTAGTTGTGTCTTGGTTCAGGTAAAACCTTACCTGTGTCCAAACATAGGGTTGATATTGGATGGACAAAACCTTACTGAGCATGGGCGTTACTATGGATGGAAGAGAAATTTGTTAACATTATTTGAAAAGTATTGACAAATGTATTCTGTCTTTTACTTATTCCCAAGACACAAAGTTTGTCCACAAGTTTGGATGGTTTGCTGAAGAGTTATTGAGCTCCTGTTTGTAATTTTTCTGTGAATAATTGTGAATATTGAGTTTTAATAACTAACTTTAAAAATTAACCAGATTATTACAATGCACATTGAAAGCAGTACTAAAAAACACAAATAATACAGAAAAATATAAGACAAATATTCAGGTTCTAAATTTCTAAAAGTATAAATAAGCATCCCCAATTTTCTAATCTGACAAAAGACTTCCCCCCTGACAAATTCTGACATAATGATCCCCCAGACCACACTTTCCCAGGACTTCTGGTCCCCCTTTGTCTACTTGTTATCTGAAAGCTCACAGTTAGTCACCCAAAGACAATGCTGAAATATTCTTTATCTAGTTTATCCTCAGAGATATTAGGAGAAGGCATCCAGGCTTTAATGATGTATCTGGGTTTTGAGGTCCATAAGATTGCTTGAGAGGGTGAGCAGCAGGAAGGAACACACACCATACTTTTAATGGCAAACGGGCTGTAAGTTAAGGTCCTGGGAGTGCCTTTGTTTCCTGGTACTGATTGAGGTATAACTTTAATCAGTTAGTCCAGTTGGGGTCCAAGTTCTTCATGTCCTGAGCAAAGAACTGAGCAACACACACAGAAGTAGCAGGCAAAGCACAGATTTGTTGAGGTGAAGTGGAAATGGCACTCTGTAAGGTAGAGTGGAGTGGGCACATCAAAGAGGGAAGCTCAAGTCCCGACTGAGTAAAAATTAGTGTCTTACATACTGAGCTGTGGGGCATTATTTTTCTCACCCCATTTGCTTCTATTGGTTATTTTATAAGCCCTGATTATTATAGTGTTCAATATTACTTTAGAAAACCTACTTAGAGTACTATCTACCTTACCCCATTGGTTGTTTTAGAAGACCAATCCTGTGACAGAAGTTTTTATGGCCACAAGACCTCCTTAATTGGAGATGGCATGATAATTGGACTTATAAATAGGGACAAGATGCCTCATCTCCCTGTATTGTCCTCCAATGGCATTTTTCTTATACCCTGCCCCCATCATCTTGGCGTCCCTGAATTCCTGCCTAATACTTGCTTTTCACCATTACTTTTTCTATTTGGTTTTTGAGGCAAGCACCCAGACCTGATTGATTGGGATGCAAAGTCAGTCAGTTGTCAGACTTAGGATTCTGGTAACAACACTTAGGACAAGAAAAATTGCCACTACAATAAACCGTCTTAAGAAGCTCACTTAGATCATTCATTGTTTTATGCATTATAGGATAGCACCGAGAATGTTCCCATTATAGTTACTCACTCTCCTCTATGTTCCCATGTGACACACAAGATATCTTCAAAAGTTAATTCCAGAAGTGTCTAGAAAGTTAATAAGGCTTTGAATCTCCCTCTGGGTCCATTGGAAGTGAGTGACTTACAAAGAAAGAGAAAGGACTACCCAGGCCTGGTGGTGCATACTGGTAATCCTAGCTACTCAAGATAGAAGCAGCCAGGTTTCAAGTTCAAGGACAGCCTGAGCAATTTAGTAAGACTCTGTCTCAAAATAAAAACAAATGGTGGGAGAGCCTAGTATTTGTGAGTCCTTGGTTTCAATTCCCAGTAGAAAAAAAAATGAGGAAATATAGGAAGACAATCTGAGAGGTACCCAAACTTATCATATCTTCAGCTAGAGGTCAATTCCTTCTGCTTCCCTTTTCCAACAGCACTACCTCAATCATTCCCACCTTGGTTGTACTTTAGGGTGCAGAGAAGGGACAGCAGAATACTGAGAAGGAAGAAGAAAACATTATACTTTACCTCAGCCTTTCCATGAGTTTGAGATGGCTTAAGATCTTTAGATCTTATATTGGCCAAATAATATTGTTATATTGTTTTCATGTATGGATACATAACAAAACCCCACCATTACATATTACTATAATGTACCAATAAAAATGTGGAAAATTTTTCAAAAAAATTCTTTAAGTCTATTGCATAATAGAAGGAAGTGGCCATTAATGAGCAACCGAATGCTACTGTGGGCATTCGTCTTTTATAATCATTCCCATGTTGACTCTTAGCTTCCAGGTAGGAATTTTAGTCATCACATATGTATAGGAGGAATGTGAGAATCCCTAGGGTCACTCAAAGCTGGGACAAGTTAGAAGATAAAGGCAGAGCTCAGTGGTAGAGCACATACTCAGTGTATATGATGCCCTGGTTCTGTCCCTACCTTGCGTGTGTGCATGTGTGTGTGTGTACCCCCCCCACCCCACACACACACACACATAGAGCTTAGGCAAAGCTTTTCCAGGTAGATGTTATGGTGCAGTATTAATAGATGAGGAAGGTGAGAGTTCATTGGTAACAAAATACTACTGAACTTTGTTAATGTGCACCATGTCTCTCTGTCCATCTCTCCATCTTTTATTCCTCCATGTCTCACTTTGTCCTAGCACCCTCTTTTGTTTTCTTCCTTCCTTCTCTTCTTCCCTTGCCCTAACCTGGTAGTGAGTTTATATCTCTCCTAGTTGTTCATAGAGCAGCTCATGTTGAAGGCCAACAAGGAGGAGTGTGGTGAGCCGCTTCTGCCGTTTCTGCAGACTATGGTCGCCATTACAAGATGACGCTGGCTCCGCTGTGTTCTGTGACAAACAATTCCTTATTTGGGAGAGTTGGCGCATGACTTTTCATCACCCTATGAGAAAGCTCCACGTGGCAGCTTTGCATTGGGGCTTGAGATGCTTTATTAAGGCTGGGAGGGGCATCCGGGAAAGAGAAGAAGAACTATCAAGGGCCTGAATAAACTGCTGAAAGAAGATTCCTGAGTTGCGTCTTCCTTGCGGGCAAGGGGTCGCAACAAGTGGTGCCGAAACCCGGGAACCAGAACTTTCAGCAGTCAGGGGGGGTGCACCGTAGTCCCAGGTAAGTGGGATCCGCCACCAAAGCGGGGTTAGTCCCAAGTAAGTGGGATCCGCGACCAAAGCGGGGCAGCAGCTGCATTGTGTGCTTTCGCTTTTACTTTCGCTTTTGTTTTCTGTGTTTCTTTTGTTGTGTCATTTTGCTTTTGTTTTTTGTGCTTCTTTTGTTGTTGTGTCATGGGTGCCGCACCTTCCAGTCCGCTTCTTCTGGCCCTAGATGGCCTGTTACGTTCTAAGGGTCTGGAAGTGAAACATAGTACTTTACAGAGATTTTTACAGAAGGTAGATATCGCTGCACCGTGGTTTGCATTTTCGGGCAGCCTTACTGTACCTAGTTGGGATAAATTAGGCAAAGATCTTGACTTTGCTTCTGAGCAGGGCATATTAGAGGGTGGGGTGATACCCCTTTGGAAAATGGTCCGTAGTTGCCTTACAGATGGCAGATGTCAGGAGGCACTTACAAAAGGACAAGAAGTTCTAGAGCAATTACATGAGGAGAAATCGGAGACGGCAGGAAGTGAGATATCTCAGAAGGATGGGAGTGTGCGGAGCGTGAAACAGGGGAGGAGACGATTGTATCCAGATCTCAGTATGCTGCGCACACCCCCATGTGAAAGTGGGTCAGAGGAAGAGGAGGATGAGGAGGAAGAGCTCGGGAGGCTGTCTCGTCAGCTAGAGAGTTTAGCTATAGGAGAAGGGAACAGAAATAAACAGGGGCTCAAGAAAAGCGATCCCCCGGATCCACCGCCGTATGGTGGAGGTGTTTCGGGGAGAGCTTTCCATGCCCAAACATGGAGGGCTGTTAACGCTGAGATGGGTCTTGCTTATCCAGTTTTTCAGGATGACAATAGGGGAAGATTCCATGAACCCTTAGATTTTAAAATTGTGAAGACCCTGGCGGAGTCTGTGCGCACTTATGGGGTGGATGCCGCCTTCACACTAACTCAGGTGGAGAGTCTGTCTAGATACTGCATGACTCCCTCTGATTGGGCTAGCCTTGTTCGGGCTTGTGTTTCCCCGGGTAAATATTTGGACTGGAGAGCATTTATGCTAGAGGGCGCAATAGAGCAGGCCGCCCAAAACCATGCGGCGGGACACCCCCATTGGGACAAGGATATGCTTTTGGGGCAGGGTAGATTTGCAAATCAACAGACAGGATTTCCTCTTGAGGTATATGATCAAATTAACAACATTTGCATTCGGGCATGGAAGTCGCTTCCAAATAGAGGAGAGGTGTCTGGTAATTTGACCAAGATTCTACAAGGCCCTACAGAACCCTTTTCAGATTTTGTAGCAAGAATGGTGGATGCCGCTGGAAAGATTTTTGGGGATCCTGATAGAGCCATGCCCCTTATCAAGCAATTGGTCTTTGAGCAATGCACCAAGGAATGTAAAGCGGCAATCACTCCTTATAAAAATAAGGGCATAGAAGCATGGATGAAAGTGTGTAGAGAGATTGGAGGACCTTTAACTAACGCAGGTCTTGCAGCTGCTGTCCTTCGGATTGCAAAAGGGGGCAGTCCTGGTGCCGGAATATGCTTCCATTGTGGTCAACCCGGTCATTTCAGACGTGAATGTCCCAAAAAAGACAATTTTACTGGACCCCCTCACGGTGGCCCTTCCAATGGCCTTCGTCAACCGGGGCTGTGTCCTAAATGTAAAAAGGGGAAGCATTGGGCAAGAGAGTGTAGATCAGTGAAGGACATCCATGGACAGCCTATTTCAGCTGGGCCAAAAAACGGCCGAAGGGGCCCCCGACCCCAGGGCCCACAAATATATGGGGCAGTGGAGAATGTCACACCCGAACCCGAGACATGGCCATCTCTGCGCCATCCCATGAGACGCGGAGAGCCACTACAGGTGCCGCGGGATTGGACCTCTGTTCCACCTCCAGACTCGTATTAACACCTAAGATGGGAGTCCAATTGGTGGAAACTGAGTTCAAAGGGCCTTTACCACCTGGCACTGTAGGTTTGCTAATTGGACGTGCATCCTCTATCTTACAAGGTCTTCATGTCTTTCCCGGAGTCATTAGCCCTGATACTGTAGGGGCAGTAAAGGTTATGGTGGAGGCTCCAAAGGGCATTGTGTCTATCTCCCCAGGGGATCGGATTGCTCAATTACTAATTTTGCCTAGCTTACATAATCACTTCCCTGCTGGTACCACTGGAGGGGATTGTGCCTATTTGTCACTAGATATGAGCAATCGCCCCACTTTGGAATTAAGCATAGAAGGTAAATCTATTGTGGGATTGCTGGATACAGGAGCAGACCGTAGTATCATAGCCCTTAAGGACTGGTCTAAGGGATGGCCAATGCAGACTTCTGATCAATCCCTGAGAGGACTTGGATATGCCCAAGCCCCTCAAATCAGCTGTAGACATCTATCTTGGAAGGACCCAGAAGGACACAATGGCACCTTTCAGCCTTATGTACTTGATTTACCTATCTCTTTATGGGGCCGTGATCTGATGACAGACATGGGGTTCACTCTTAGTAATGACTATTCCCCAGTGTCTCAACAGATTATGCAAAATATGGGGTATAGGCCAGGTCTAGGACTAGGTAAACACCTACAGGGGCGTAGACATCCTGTGCAAGGTCATCAAAAGCTTAACAGATTTGGTCTGGGTTTTTCCTAGGGGCCACTGTGGCTCAAATACCCATAACATGGCTCACCGAGGAGCCTGTTTGGGTGCCTCAGTGGCCTCTTCCCTCGGTTAAATTGGCAGCAGCCCATGATCTAGTCAAAGAACAACTTGACTTGGGTCACATCCAACCTTCTACTTCTCCATGGAATACTCCCATATTTGTTATTAAGAAAAAATCAGGAAAGTGGCGCCTACTGCATGATTTACGAGCAGTTAATGCTCAAATGCAACTTATGGGGCCCATTCAAAGAGGGCTGCCTTTGCTATCCTCTGTTCCTCAGGGCTGGCATATTATTGCTATTGACATTAAAGACTGTTTCTTTTCTATTCCTTTGCATCCTAAAGACTCACAGCGTTTTGCCTTCACCCTTCCCTCGTGTAACCACGAGGAACCAGATCTAAGGTTTGAGTGGGTAGTGTTGCCGCAGGGAATGGCTAATAGTCCCACGATGTGCCAGATGTATGTGGGGAAGGCACTCGCACCTCTCAGACATAAGTATTCCTCCATCAAGATCATTCATTATATGGATGATGTGTTATTGGCAGCTAAGTTAGAGCAGACAGTTAATGAGGCCTATAAAGAATTAGTAAAGCTGTTAGCTCAATATGGGCTACATATCGCACCTGAAAAGGTTCAAACGGGAAATTCTATTGAGTATTTGGGAGCGATAATTGGGTATGACAAATTAAAACCACAAAAAATCACCATAAGAACTCAAGATCTCCAAACTCTAAATGATTTTCAAAAACTGCTGGGAGATATTAATTGGATAAGGGGATATTTACACATTCCTAATAGTGTGCTCCAGCCTTTGTATGCTACCCTTAAGGGTGATCCAGATCTTGCTTCTCCTCGTAGCCTCACCAAAGAGGCTAGAGCGGCCCTTATAACAGTAGAAGATGCTATACAACATGCTACTTTATACAGGCTCCAGAGTAATAAACCTTTCCAGTTATGTGTGCTTGCCACTATGCGGCAGCCTACTGGAGTACTGTGGCAAGATGGGCCTTTACTATGGATCCACCCACATATATCCCCAGGAAAATCCTTAGAATACTATCCTGATGCTGTTGCAGCGTTAGCACTTAAAGGGATTCAACAAAGCATTCAATTTTTCGGACAATCACCTTCTTCTCTTATTATACCCTATACTAAAGCTCAACTTAATGTTTTGTGTGCTACTCTAGACAACTGGGCTATTCTATGTTGCTCGTTTCAAGGGGATATTGATAATCATTACCCTTCCCATCCATTACTCCATTTTGTTAAAGAACATCCCATCATTTTCCCTAAGGTAACTTCACCCAATCCAATTCCGGGGGCTGTTAATATTTTTACTGATGGTTCCAAGTCTGGAATGGGAGCTTATGTAATTAATGATTCTCCCCCTGTTCAGCATCAATTTGCTCCTGGAAATCCACAATGGGTGGAACTGCAAATTGTTATTGAGGTTTTTAAACAGTGTTCTTTTCCTTTTAATCTTATTTCGGACTCCATCTATGTGGTACAAGCACTAAAAGTCCTGGAGGCCGTGGGAGCTATTAGTAATGTCCATAATGTATCTGCTTACTTTAATCAGCTTCAACAGCTTATCTGTAGCCGCACTGCTCCTTTTTATCCAATGCACATCCGGGCTCATACCTCTCTTCCTGGTCCGTTATCACAGGGTAATGCCTGTGCGGACTCAGCCACTAGAGGTCAGTTGATATGCTTGGCTTCCTCCTTAGAGGGGGCTAAATTATTTCACCAGAATTTCCATGTTAATGCTTTAACGCTGCGCAGGCGTTTTTCCATTTCAAGAGCGGATGCTCGTCAGATAGTATTACAATGTCCCCATTGTGTCACATTTCTTCATCCCCCTACTTATGGAGTGAATCCACGGGGATTGAAGCCATTGGTTGTCTGGCAAATGGATGTGACACACATACCTGACTTTGGTAACCTCAAGTATGTACATGTTTCTGTTGATACGTGCTCTGGAGTTATTCATGCTTCTGCTTTATCGGGAGAAAAGGCACGTAATGTTATCACTCATTGCCTAGAAGCATGGGCAGCATGGGGTGCTCCTGCATCCCTTAAGACTGATAATGGACCTGCTTATACTGGAAGACAATTTACATCCTTTTGTTCTACCATGGGAGTGCAACTTACTCATGGTCTGCCTTACAATCCTCAAGGACAAGGCATTGTTGAGCGTGCTCATCGCACCTTAAAGGAAACTTTACAAAAACAAAAAGGGGGAATAGGAGCTGAACACACTCCTAAAGAACGCCTATCCTTGGCTCTCTTTACCATTAATTTTTTGAATTTGGATATTCATGGTCGCTCTGCGGCCGATAGACATGTGTCTCCTCAGCCTTCTGTAATTGGCTATGTTAAGTGGAAGGATGTTCTTACGGGCCAATGGAACGGCCCCGACCCCGTGCTGACATGGGCACGAGGATCTGTATGTGTTTTTCCCCAGGATCGCACGGAACCGTTGTGGGTCCCTGAACGCCTGACAAGAAGAGTCTTGACATCAACCGACCAGCAACAAGAGATACCACAGCAATCCCGTGATGAGGATCTTCACTCTGCTACGTGCTCTGGTTCTGGTGCTGGTGCCGATGGCACAGACGACACCAATGCAGTGGTGGGCAGTGGCACGGGCTTGGCCAATGCCGATGCCGGTTCATAGTAATTCTAGTGTCCTCCCCACTCTTTTCTCTACCTCATGTGAGATGTCTGCTCCCTGTGCCTCTCCTAGAGGGGACATGGAGAGCATTTTTAATCAATCTCAAGTTAATCTCACAGGAGTGTTTTGTTTCAGCCTTGGAAACGCTAATTGCATCAGCCTTAAGACCAAAAATTTGACTAACTGGGAGGACCCATTGCGGTCCAGTCAGGTCTCAGGGAACATTATCAGTGCCGTACTGAGCCAAGTAGTTTCAGGGGAGCAATCAGGTTCAGGGACCCCCGCAAATAGCTCTGCTTTAAACATAACTACCTTGGCTATTATCTCCAAGGTACTAATCCCAGTGCCTCCTTCTTCTAATAGTACTTACAATGCCACTCATTTCAAGGCCTCCCCTTACTGTACTCCTAATCTTGGTTTCCCCCCAACATTTACGCCTTGTCAGGATCATTCTTGGGAGAAACATCAAGTTGCTAAAGGTTTCTCCTTTTCCCCCTCTCTTAAGAGGTATGTTTATAACTTTAACAACAGTGCCAACTCCTCTACAGGAGTAGGTTGGTCCTGGTTTCAATGGCTGATTTCCAATGAGAAGGGGGCTTCAGCTGATATTTCTGCATTGGCTCAATTGCTGGGAGTCAAAAGCTGGCTGGCTAATGTTTCTGGCACTGTTAAGGAGAATGAACGAGGTAATAGACTTACATCTGTTTCATTCAACTCTTTGCTATATAATGCCACATTACCCCCTGCAATGGTCTGCGTCCAATCCCCGTTCTTGCTCCTTTTGGCTAATGACACCTCGTCGGGGATGCTTGACTGTTCTAATATTACCTGCTATTTGTCTGAGTGTTGGAATGGCTCCTGGACCACGGCAGTGGTTATGAAAATTCCAACTTTTGTCCCAATCCCAGTCACTGCGGACCCAGATAAATTCCCCATTGTTGAACTACTTAGAGTCCGCAGGGATTTTGGAATTACGGCAGCTATAGTGACAGCTGTGGCAGTGTCTGCTGCTGCAGCGGTTACGGCCGGAGTGGCCATGGCCAGTCAAGTACAAACTGCTGCCACCATTAATCAAGTTGTTCAACAAACTTCCACCATACTTGAATCCCAAAATACAATTAATCAACATATTTTGTCAGGGATTTTAGCTGCCAACCAAAGAATAGATTTACTCCAAGCTCAGGTAGAAGAATTGGCTGACTTGGTGCTTTTGGGTTGTGTTGACCAACGTGCACATTTATGCATAACCTCTGTCAGATTTAATGATTCCAGGAATGCCTCCCGCATCATTGGCGAATATTTGGCCGGAAATTGGTCCATGGCAGCGGAAGACATGATCCAGTCTCAACTAACCCAGATAGCTGTCTTGAACAGTACCCGTGTCGATCCCGTGACTTTGGGCCAATTCACCAATTGGATATCTTCTGCTTTTTCTTTCTTCAAAGAGTGGGTGGGGGTAGGCATTTTTGGTGCAATGTGTTGCTTCGGTATGTTCCTCTGTTTGTGGTTTCTCTGTCGCCTTAAGGCCCGTAGTGCTCATGATAAGGCTATGATCATACAAGCTCTTGCAGCTTTAGAAAATGGCAACTCGCCTCAAGTCTGGCTTGCGCATCTTAAACAGTAAACCTTTGTCATGGTCGTTGCACCCCAAGTTATTATAACATTGCACTGGGATCGACATGACCTTCCTTGCTATTCTCTTAGTGTTGGAAAGCCCTTGCACTCTGCCGGTCTTACTGCCATTGCACGCAGATGGGTTTCCACACTAGTGCTTTTCTATCGTCTTAAAGTCCGTGCCTTTCTTTCAGGGTGCTGTCAACTTGTTTGTCGTTATAAACAGCCACAGTTCAGCCTCAGTTATCCCCCTTCGTCCACCATCGCCACGATACAGGATGCGAGGCAAAGCACTGCACTTGAGTGATCCTTGACGTGGACCTCAAGGAGAGCATGTCCTATTGCATGCGGGTTAGACGCGTCCACTCCCCGCCCCACGAAAAAAGGCGTCGGCTGATATGGTCTCGGATCTGGGGAAGGGCCCTCCTTAAGACTGAGCCATACTATGCAGCCACTTCTGCACAGTGGGATAGGACCTCTACTCTTGCCTGTATTGTTTTAAGAAAATAGAAAGGGGGAACTGTGGTGAGCCGCTTCTGCCGTTTATGCAAATTATGGTCGCCATTACAAGATGGCGCTGGCTCCGCTGTGGTCTGTGACAAACAATTCCTTATTTGGGAGAGTTGGCGCATGACTTTTCATCACCCTATGAGAAAGCTCCACGTGGCAGCTTTGCATTGGGGCTTGAGATGCTTTATTAAGGCTGGGAGGGGCATCCGGGAGAGAGAAGAAGAACTATCAAGGGCCTGAATAAACTGCTGAAAGAAGATTCCTGAGTTGCGTCTTCCTTGCGGGCAAGGGGTCGCAACAGAGGAGGAAACTATAAACTTCCTGCTCTGTGTCCTTTCTCAGTGTGCCAGAGACATCTCCACAAGCCTGATTTCTAGAGGAATCTCGTTGTTCATGTCATTTGAATATCAGTTAATTACAAATATGCCATATTAACCAGGAAGGGAGATTTTTGCTATGTCATTCTTCACAAAACAATGTTTCATAGAATAAGCTTTGACTGGGCTGTATAGATTTTGATAAGGAAAACTTCAGGAACAATGATGGTAGATTAAGTCCAACACTACACTTCTAATACAAATATTGAAAAAATGTTGCTTGTTTTATATTTAATTTTATTTTATTAAGGAGGTGGTACCAGAGATTGAACTCAGGAAAGCTAATCACTGAGCCACACCTCAGCCCATTTTATTTACTTTTAAAAAAATTTATGTATGACAGCAGAATGCATTACAATTCTTATTACACATATAGAGCACAATTTTTCACATCTCTGGTTGTATACACAGTATATTCACACCAATTCATGTCTGCATACCTGTACTTGGGATAATAATGATTATCACATTCCACCATCATTAATAACTCCATGCCCCCTCCCTTCCCCTCCAACCCCTCTACCCTTTCTAGAGTTCCTCTATTCCTCCCATGCTTCTTCTCCCTATCCCACTATAAATCAGCCTCCTATACCAAAGAAAATATTCAGCATTTGTTTTTTTTGGAATTGGCTAACTTCACTTAGTATTACTTCTCTAACTCTATCCATTTACTTGCAAATGCCATGATTTTATTCTCTTTTATTGCTGAGTAATATTCCATTGTGTATATAAGCCACATATTTTTATCCATTCATCTGTTGAATGGCATCTAAGTTGGTTCCATATTTAGCTATTGTGAATTGTGCTGCTATAAACATTGATGTGGCTGTGTCCCTATAGCATGCTGTTTTTAAAGACTTTGGGGGTATAGACCAAGGAGAGGGATAGCTGGGTCAACCATTTTATTTCCTTTTTTAAAAACAGAGTCTCACTAAGTTACTCAGAGCCTCACTATGTGGCCGAGTGTAATTGATTTTGAAATAATTTTTGACTTAATGAAAAGTTTAAAAAAGTGGAAAATCTTCATAACATCTTGCATAATTAGAGTACAATCATCAAAACTAATAAATATCAATTGCAGACTACTACAGTATTATTAATTAGATTCATATTATTAATTAAATTATTTGTAATACATTAGTTACATACTTTATTCCAAGATTTATTGTCCCTCTACTACCCTTTTACTCTTCAGGATCCAATCCAGATTCTCACAGTGCAGTTCACTGCTATAGATCTATTTTTCTACTCCCTATAATAATTTTTCAGCCTTTTTCCCCCTAAGATCTTGATACTGTTGAAGATACCAATTAGTTTATGGGTAGATTTCACCACATTTTATTTGTTTGATGTTTTCTCATGATCACCTTGAGGTCCTGCCTTCTGAGAAAAACACCACAGCAGTACAGGGCCTTCCCAGGCATCATATCAGGGGTGTGTGATGTTGGTGCCTCTCATTGCTAATGGTGTCAGCCTTGGTGGAGGTGATGTTTGCCAGGAGTGATCATCTTCCCCTTGTAATGAAGACATATCTTGGGAGAAACACTTGTGTTATGTCAATATCCTGTTTGTTCTTAAACTTCCACTGATGAATTTTGGCATCTAGTTTTGGAACATGTTGTAAATGATATTATGTCAATCTCAGGATGGGTTTTTAAAAAATGGTTCATTTCTTCTACACTTTTATATTTTCCTGTAAGGAAGAATTTCCCCTTTCCTTCTTTTATTCAAATTTATGTTAGTATTGACTCATGGGTGTTTATTTTGTTATATGGGTTGTAATCCATTTTTACCTTTATTTGATTTGCTGTTCACATTGCATCGGCTTTTGCCACCAAAACCTCTTCTTTCAGACTTGCTCTGAGACATTTGTGTGTAATAGATTTGTGACCACTAAGTACATCATTACAAAAGCTGGTATTACCTTAAATTTTATACACTACATGGGACCTGATTGTAGTTGGCAATTTGGATTCAGCCTTTTAAGGGTAAGGAGACCAATTTGCTAGCACTTAGGAATTTTTAAAAGTTCCCAGCTTATCTCAAATGATGACTTGTAAGTGTTAACAGAACAATCAGTGTACACATGAGCTATTTATTTGTCACTGGTAAGAAGTCCAGAACATTTTATTAGCTTAGTAGCTTGATTAAACTTCATCCTGACTAATAATTGACTGTATATGAAGGGAAGATATATTGAGATGCTTAAAATATTCTCAAATGAGTTAAGATGTCTACCCCCTCTCTGTCATGTAGGGGCAAGTCTGTATTCTGCATCCTCATTCCAGAAATAAAGGTTTTAGCAATAGTTTTTGGCTCCCATGCTTTTCTTGCATGCTCAAAATACTCCTTAATATCCATAACATTTGGGATACTACCTTTATTTTAGTTTTAATTTCAGTATCTGCTGACTGAATACACAGTGATAAATGAACTCAGTTAAAATTTAAATCCATATTTATTTTAGTCATAAGAACAGTGATGTTATTGATACTAGCAATTCTTGTCCTGCATACATAATGAGACACACATAATCCTTGCAGACCAGATTAGGCTGCTTACTTTTTTATAACAGGCAAGTGATGTAAAAAGAAAAAATGTATTTTATGCACTTTGATCAAACTGTGGAAAAGTAGCTATATTGCTTTTCTGCTGGTGCCAAAAAGAGGTTAACAGTTATAGAAAAGATAGGTAAGCAATATAAGTATAACTAGGCTGTGTTTAACCAGAGAATATGTCAGTTTTAATTTTCTTGACATCTATCTTCAGCCTGTGCGAGTTTTTATTCTCATGTGAAATTCAGGAGCTCTCTGTTTCAGAAGGACTGGGTTTTAGATCCAGTGATGTAAAGCTTCTGGTAAATTCTAACTCAAGTATTCAGCTTGATCTTAGCCTATTCCTCTTGTTTTCCCCTTGGATCTCCTGATTCTACAAATTTCTAATCACCAATGACCCCTCTCTGCTGTTGGTCATCTTGTCACAGTGCCAGATTGGTGAGGCCAACCTTGGGAAAGGAAAAGAGAAAGGGTGATGATGACGGATAACAGATGTGAGTGGTGGAAACATGGGGTTCAGGGGGCAATTCTATAAACTGTGCTGACCCCCCATGTGCTTTCTTTTTAAAAGCAATTTACCTGCAGCTCTGTCTGGCCTAAGATTCATCAGTAAACAACATTTTATCTGCTTGAGAAATGCAGGGCCAAAGACTCCTTCCTGCTAATAAAAAGAACACAGGTTCTCTGAAGGAGGGATTTTGTGACTTTTATACAGGGCAGATTCCAGGACTCAATAAGACAGAATAATTGAATATTACACAGCCATAAAGAAGAATGAAATTTTGGCATTTGCAGGTAAATGGATGGAACTGGAGAATATCATACTAAGTTAAATAAGCCAGTCTCCCCAAACCAAAGACCAAATGTTCTCTCTGATATGTGGATGCTAATCCACAACAAGGGAGAATGGGGAAGGGAAGAATAGAAATCCATTGATCAGACAATGGAGAATGAAGGGAAGGGAGTAGGGAGGGTAATAGACAGTAGAATTAATGAGACATACTTTCTTAGCCTTTTATTTGAATGCATGACCAGGGTAACTCTACATCATGTTCAACCTCAAGAATAGGATCCTAATTAGAATAAGTTATAGTCCCTACATGTGTAATATGCCAAAGTACATTCTTTGCTATATTTATATAAAAAAAATAAATTTTTAAAAAAGAAAATGTGATCTTAAATGACACTTCTTAAAAAATAGAAAGAGAGAGAGACAGAAAAATTAAAAGCAAAGCACACTATCAATAAAATTTGTAAGAACAAGTTCTAATTAAAACTGGTCAGCATGGGCCAAAGTGACTCAGAGTTGCTTTGAATTTTTAACATATTGTTATAATATTAAAATGTCTCCTCATGGCAAAATACCATTTGCAGTGGTGACTTGATAGTCTAATGCAATCCTTCTATCAGTGAGAAGTCAAGAGGTGGACCTGGTGTGACTCTGGAAACTTCCCTGGGATCCCCAATAAAATTAGAGGTCAGGAGGGCTGCACCTTCCCTCTCTTCTTTGAGAGGATCCATTGTCTCCTTTTTTTCCTGTCTCTTCTAATAAACTCATGTCTGAGCTACTCTGAGCAACTCCTCTGAAATCTTTCCAGCATGATCACAAAGAACAAGTGACCAAAGACATCTAGAGGAATTTTGGCTCCATAGATGGCCTTGATCTCTAACAATTACTTTCCTTGGGGGCTTCATAAAAAGAGTGAAAAGAGGTGGGATTTGAGTTTGTTGAAGATCTTTCCTATTCCCAGAAAAGATATAGATATTCCTCATTTTTAGTAACCTGTCCCCCTTCCTCATTATTTTTATCCTATATTTGTAACCTCTAGAGTCGAGAAACTGATTTATGAGTAAATATTCTCCTTCTCCATTTTTTGAACCCTGAATAAAACCATCTCTTAAACATTGATTTTCCATGGGATGAGCTTCCATACCTAGGAAGAAAAACACTACAATAATCTACCATCCCTAGAGAAGTTCTACAAATCTAATTCTTAAGGTGATTGCTCTTGATTTCTTGCTTGTGGCTATAGTAGTTGTGGTTAATTATGATTTAGTCTTTTATTCTATATGAATCTTTGAAAATAGGGTGTGAGGAGATCCAAAGGGCTGAAATAACTAGATATTATGATATTAAGTGAAAATTCAATTTTCAAATGCAATTCGATTTTCAAATGCAAATATGATTTTTAGAAATTATAGTTTTGCAATGAAAAGCTAAAGGAGATATTTCTGTTAATATTATTCTTTTATTTACTTTAAACAGAGGAGACAGGCTAGAGCAAAGAGAAAGATAGGGCAAAAGTTACTACTCTATGACTGAACTCGAAGACCATTTTAATGCTAAATGGAATCATAATCTAAATACTGGCATACATGCTTAGGAATCTTTGGGACTTTTCTAGGAAAGGCCTAAGGGTGGGAATTCCTGGAAAGGTTATAGGTATTGAAATTGTTCTTGTTTTGTCTTCTTTTTTTCTTTATCTACCATTGCTATTGGAAATTTGGAATACAAAAATATGAAACTCACTTCAGGAATGAAGATGTCATGTTTTGATTAATAATAATGTGAATTATCTTTAGAGATCAGATTTAATTCTTTGGATACATCTCTTTTGTTTTGCTTGAAGAAAAGGATTGCATTTAGCTAATAGGCAGCAGTTCTAAAACAGTAGGATCATTTTCTTTTAGATTTTTCACACACTTTCTAATTTTGCACATTTAGTATTTTCAAACTGAAGTACACAGCATTTTTGTTACCAGTACTGCAGGTTCCAGTGTTCCCCCAAAGTAAAATCAGGCAGGAACACTGTTTTACAGGAAGAAGGCTTTGATTCTTAAGCTCTAATATAGGGAAGGCAGCAGGTGGGAATGGGATTAAGAGTCCATTCATTAAGAGAGAGAAATATACAGTTTGTTGTTGTTGTTTTTTTTTTTGTTTTTTTTTTGGTGTGTGTGTGTATTTTTATTGCATATATAGGGTAGGCAGAAACTCAGTGATGTCATTTCATATAGAGGTGCAGTCTTAGAGCCCACCTGGGCTCTTTTCATCATAGAAGAAGTAGTCTTCATGGGCTACCTGTCTCATTATCATATTAGTTCTCTGTTCTGTGATATAATTTTAATATGCTAGTAAGGAAAGGGTTATCATGGTTTATTCCAGTGACTAGTTTCCACATGCCTTTATCCTTTATAATTCCGTAAAGCCTTAGCACTGTGTTAGAGGAAAGTACAATATTAATATGTATGCCTGTGCATCACTGATAGTTAGCTTTATAACTTTGCTTTTCTCAGTCTTCTGTTTCCTGATGTTTGCTGACCCCATAGTCTTGAGGACTGAGTGTACTACCTCACTTTTCTACTCATTTCTTTTTTAGCATTTGGTTATTTTTGAAAGAACTAGGGGCAGAGAGAAATTTCTTCATGGATGACATTGGCTTTTCAAAAACAAAGCTAGGTTTGTTGCAGGTAATATTTCAAACCTCTTGCACAAGACCAGTTCACATTAATGTCTTATCTAATTAAATATTTTAAGGGGTCTTTTGCAACTTATTTAGTGAAATGCTTTAAATCTACTTTATGAATGTAATATTCAGTTTTTGCTTTAAAGTATGGAGCTTCTTAACTATTGGCTTGATTTACTTAATAATTTTCATAGTTAATTTAAAACTTTGCTAGAATTTAAATGACCATTAAGGAAATGATTTGCCATTGTGAAAAATTATGATGTTACTTTCTCAGCTGATTGAAAGTGCATAACAACCAGAAATATAAAGTCTAGAATTATAAATTCAGAGAGCTTTCTCCTGTGCTTGACTGCTTGACTAATCTTGTATTCATAATAACAATGTTATAAACTCAAAAAAAAATGTGGCACATGATGATGGTGTAGGCTATCCCTCAATGTAAGTTGTGTCATACTATGTTTTCAAGTACTACACCAGGCACGTAAAACGCTCACCTGTCTTTTCCCTCCATTATGAGTTTTGGGTACTCTTTAATTATCAGGAAATTATTTGGCATCTAATTTTGAGTGTTTCATTGAATTGAGGATTCAAAGGTGTTTTTCCTCCCATTATGGATTCAAAGATTGTTCTTATCATAGTGATGTGGGTTGACTATTAGAAAGTAATCTAGTGCAGCACACTTTAAAACAGAATTGATTTAAATATATTAGCAAGGGTTTACAATCACATTTATATGGACTATCAACTTACATTGTTTCCCCCTCTACAGAAAGGCAGAATATGTCAAGATGTCTTCCAGTAATGACCAGGATTATATCCCATTTTTACAAAGAAACAACAGTGACCTCCCTGAGATGACCTCCAGTGACCTGAAGACATTTCCTGAAGGGGCTGTGTTAAGTTTCCATAACATCTGCTATCAGGAAAAAGTGAAGAGTGGCTTTCTATTTTGTGGGAAAACAGTTGAGAAAAAATTACTATCAAATATCAAGTATGTATATGAACTTTTTAAAAGACCACTTTAATGACCTATCTCAGGCTTCAAAGGCTTTGCCTAATACCAATAAGTTACTGTGAGCATTTGTGCTTCAGTCTTTGTGCTGGTGTATAGACACATGCTTTCATTCCTTTTGACTAAACTAGGACTAAAATGACTCCATTTAATGAATTAAAATTGACTCATGAAAACTAACTCATTAAAATTGACTTGTGAAATGCTGACAAGATTTTTTGTAGAAAGTAATGTGACTGCCCACATGCAATTTGAATAGATGTTCAAACATACTGTGGGAATGTATATTTACCTTGCCCTTCACTTTATCCCTCCCCCCCATTTTTTTATTTGTTGGAGCATGGAGGAGTGTGGATTACAGACTTTACCCAGGGCTTTGTGCTCCCTGGGTCATCATTCTCCCCATGAGCCACACTCCCAATTCCTCTTGCTTATCTTTTTCACCTGGGAGACTACTGACTCAGTATACTAAGGGTCTCCTCTATTCAAGAGTTCACACTGAGTTTATGGCTTAGTGGTGTGCATCTCTACAAAGGAGGAGGCCATTGTTTTGTGCTTTGTTAGACTTATAAAATGTAGTAAGTCTTGAAGTTTTTATTTTGTTTTTACTGTTACAAACATAGCAAACATTGGTTTTCATGCTTATTCACATTTCTGGTTTTTTATTCAAGAGAAGGTCATATTTTTCTGGCTGCAGTGTTTCCAAACTTTCTCCTATCTGCTGGACTCAAATAGTCTCTGGTGTGTGAAGGGTCACTCTCATTATCTTATTTTTGGTTTGTGTTGAATAGCACTATCATTATTGAAAATTATGACAATATTTCAAGAAAAGGTCATGAGAATCTTGTTTTTTCTTTGGATTTTTGCTCTTCTGTTCATTGATTAAGAAGACAGTAAGACAAAAATTGATCATGAGAATTCATTAATTTTCCCTACTTTCTTAGAATTTTATTTTGCTTAGTTTTTATCCATATCTAGCATTTGAGCTTTCTCTTACCAATTCTAAAATTATTGAAAAAGGGCTGAGTATGTAGCTCAATGGTAGAGTGCTTGCCTTGCATGCATGAGGCCCTGGGATCAATTCTCAGCACTAAATATAAATCAGTAAAGAATAAAGGTCCATTGACCACTAAAAAAATATTATGGAAAAAAATTCTCCATTCCAGCAGATGTGTGGATGTCCTATAATTGTGAGGAAAATTCTTCACCCTGTTTGAGAAATTGGTCTGGTTATCTATTTTGAAATAATTTGAGATGTAAAGCTGCATGTGCATAACCCTTTCACCAGATTCCCTAACTGTCCACACTGCACTGTTGCTCCCATCATTGTGTCTCATTTGTGTCCATTGTTACTACTGTTTTTTGTGAATCACATGATTCACCTTTATCCCTAGTTCTTTTAGTACTACTTTCTAGAAAAATGATTCCTGTCCTGTATAATCACTCAATTGTTTTCTGGAAGCAACTAAGAAATGATGTATCCTCAGAGTGAAGGCAGGAGAGGTCCTGAGGATCACTCTTCACTGTGTTCCCCACATAAGTGACTAACCACCACATCGTGTCTCTGCAGTCTTGTCCATCCTGGTACTTTCTAGTCCCATCCCACTCCAGGTGATGTTAAAACTGATCACCTGGTTATGTTGCTGTCCATCAAACTTCACCATCAGATCACCATTTTCCTCTTTGTACTTGATTAATATGAGTGGTGATACTCTGATATTACTCCAGAATCTTGTTCTTCATTAAACTTGAGTTTCTTTCCACTATGGTGACTCCTGTGTGGATCAGCAACCACTATGATCGTTGATAAAGTGTGAGTTCCTATTTTCATTGTCTCATAATTTGCATTCCAATAATAGGAAAAATCTTCATTCATCATTTCTCATTTTGGTTACTGTATAGACTCATGGATTGTATTTTTTTTTTAATTTCCTTTACTAGGGACTGAACTAAGAGTTACTATACCACTAAGCTACTTCCCCAGTCCTTTTATATTTTGATTTGAGACAGTATCTTGCTAAATTTTCCAGGCTGGCTTCGGACTTGCAATCCTCCTGCATCTGCATAAAGAGTCTTTGGATTACAAGAGTGTACCACAGTGTCTAGTATGGATTTGTATTCTATACAATAACACTCAATTGTAATGCTTCATTAGTATTATTTATCTTCATACTCCTATTGCTGCTGATTTAGTCAGTAGGAAATTTTTCAAGACAGGTTAATTTTTTATTTTTTAACTCATCCCGCCACTCTTAATTCTTTGGCATAGCAAGAAGTTCCAAATTTATTGTATACTTGCCTTCCCAGTCCTGGAATCCTCCAGTGTTTATTTTTGGAGAATGGTATTGAGAAAACATGATCTGGGCGATTTGAACACTCATTGCTATTCGGGTGTCATTGCTCCTGTGCCTTCTAAATGGACAGACCTAGGGAGTGTATGTATGCAGGTACCTACACACATTGAATATGTCTATTGCATTTGGTAGTATAGCCATTTGGACAATATTAATTCTACCTATCCAAGAATATGGGATGTCTTTCTATTTTCTAAGTTCTTCAGTTTCTTTATTCAATATTGTGTAGTTATCATTATAGAGGTCTTTCCCCTCCTTGGTTAATTTAATTCCCAGTACTTTATTTTATTTTTGAGGTTATTGTAAACAGAATAGATGTACAAAAAGGATCATGGTTTAAAGAATAATTGAAAGGAATTTAGAGGGACCTGATCCATCTTTCTTATAAATATTGACTAATAATAACATCCTTCATAGACTAGACTTCTGTTAACCAATAAGTCTTTTTTCTTTGATTTGGTGCTTGTTTTCTGTCTGCAATTTCTTCAGTCTTCCTTGAGTGTATCATTGCAGAGTCTAAGTAAATAGTACTGCATTTAAAGTAGAACAATAAATCATCATGCTTTTGTGTTTACAGTGGAATCATGAAACCTGGTCTCAATGCTATTCTGGCACACCAAAGTCGAGGGAAATCTTTGTGAGTATAACAGAAAATATGTCTCAACCACTTCTGTGTAGTTGTCGTGTGATTTCTAAGATGACTTTTTAAAATTTACTAGGGCATAACTAAACAATTGATATGGTGATGTTGGCCATATTAGAAGTGAATGGAGGGGCTGGGGATTTGGCTCAAGCGGTAGCGTGCTTGCCTGGCATGCGTGCGGCCCGGGTTCGATCCTCAGCACCACATACAAACAAAGATGTTGTGTCTGACGAAAACTAAAAAAATAAATAAATATTAAAATTCTCTCTCTCTCCCTCTCCCTCTCTCTTTCTCTTTAAAAAAAAAAAAAGAAGTGAATGGAGAGGGGAGAAAGGGAATAATGATAAAAGTGGGAAGATGGAGCTGAAGGAATAATTGAAGACAATAATTCTTTTTTTTTTTTTTTTTTGTAAAGAAGCACATTGCCTGAGCTGGATCCACCAAATTCAGACAGCTAGAAGCTCATTTGGGAAGACTGTGCTGGATCAGCCAACATGGCTTTGCTTATATATCTTTGGGTTTTCTTGTAACAACAACAACAGTAACAACAAAAAGATGATGAGAATTTAAGCATACACATGCACATATAAATAATTTTAGTTAAACCTCAGATTTCTGGAGTAGTAAATTTTCTAAGTTTAGCAGAATATGAGAGATATGGCCTATAATGGAGGAGAGAAATCTGTAACGTATATGTCCTTTTATAGGTTGCTAAATATCTTAGCTGCAAGGAGAGATGCATCTGGACTATCTGGAGATGTTTTGATCAATGGAGCACCTCAATCTGATAATTTCAAATGTAATTTGGGTTATGTGGTTCAGGTAAGAATTCGTAGATTTGCCTTTTTTGTTTCATCTGTATGAGCATACTCTTTACTTACAGGTTATTATGCTTCTAGTTGTTTATGTGACATGCTCACATAACCAATATTCATTCCACCAGCTTTCATAATCTTCCATCTCAAGAGTTAAATGGAAAAGCAAGGAGGACTTGGAAAATGACCCTGGACAATGTTATCAATTCTGGCTTGTGTATAATTTACAAGTGTCCACAGTTGTCCTTTTTACCCTTCTAGCATTTTTCCTTTCCCTAGAAGATGTGTTTGCAAATCCTTGTACAAAGCAACCTGGCTGTATCTGGTTCTAGTGGGCATGATTACCTGGGCTCAAACCTGGCGTGCAGATTGAGGATGAAAATGACTTCCTTGGACTCTGCAGCTATCTTTATGTGGGTCACTGCAATTGGTATAGTTGAAAGTTTACTATTAGCTTGAACTTTACCTTGGTTATGTTATTTTTATAGATCATGGATTAAGTTGCATATACTGAAATATGACTGAGGAGATTAAAATGAGACAGAAGAAGACACATGTACAGGGAAAATTACACTCAACTTAGAAAATTAGTGAAAAAAAGCCCCAGAGAGAAGTCAGTCCAGTCTGGAGCAGATTTATTATTAAGCATCTAAAATCATTACAGAGTAAAGAAACAAGTATGAAATAGGGAAAACTGAATGGAAATCTAATGATATTAAATATTATCACTAACAAATTTTACATATGATAATCATATTGTGGTTATGTTTTATATACATATAGAACTATGTACTATGATGTCTGGAATTTTCTTCAAATTATAGATGAGACAACACTGATCATGAGTTTATAATTAATGAAATTGAATTTTGAAGATGTGGAGTTTATTATATTATTCTATTTTTGAATATATTTGGCAATTTCCTAATGGAAAGTAAAAATAAAACATTTTTTGGTAAAGGGAAAATGTTGATTTCTGATTTCAAAAATGAAAAAAAAATTGCATTAGGATGATATCGTGATGGGCACCCTGACAGGGAGAGAAAACTTACAGTTTTCAGCGGCTCTTCGGCTTCCAATGGCTATGACAAATCATGAAAAAAATGAAAGGATCAAAAAAGTCATTGAAGATTTAGACCTGGATAAAGTAGCAGATTCCAAGGTAGTGTGAAAAAACCTGATAGTATCATAACCATGAAAGATGACCTCCTGTGTAGATGCTGTGACCTAAATGTGTGTTCCCCAAAATGTGTGGGGTCAAAAGTGGCTGCTTTCTGTAATGATGAGAACAATGACTACTTACATACTATGAAGGTGGAAATTAAGTGGAAAAATACTCTTAATAATGGCTGTATCCTAGGAATGGAGTGTGGTTTGGTGTGGGGAGTGTTCCTCACAGGACCCTTTCCACCCTCATTGTTAAGTCATGGCTCATTTGATGTCTTTGAACTAACCCTTCTTCTTCCTGTTTCTCTTCCTGCTATTAACTGCTGTTTTCTTTCTCTTCCTCCTGGGGCCTTTGTTCCATGACTTTTTTGAGGTGAATTTCTGGAATCGATAAATGACAAGAATCCAAGGATTATTGCTTTGTATGTTTAATTTTTCTTTCAAAATTGTATTTTGTCAAATTATAATTTACTTTTAATTCATATAGTCACCAAGAATTTTTGGAGCCTTTCTTTGTCAGTTTTCTTATCCCCACCTCACTCTCTCCTTTCTTTCCTTTCCTTTGCCAGTCCTATTTTCAGATCTATATTCCAGGCTTCTTTAGTTTTGAGAGGTACAGTTGTTAACAAGTGTGACAATGAGTGAAGTGTGACAAACAGTTAATGCCTACTTAGGCATCAGAGAGAAAAATTGAGTGGAATGCATCAACTTAACACTATTGAACAGTTGAACAGTCTGTAAGCAGGGATTGCTGAGCAGACATTTGAAGCTGTGTATGATAATGAGCTACTTAGACTGTAAATGGTTCACCTCCTTAAGAACTCCCTGACTTAGAAGCAATGAAAGTTGGGGTTCTACTGGCTTCTGCTTCCTGTATTATTGTGGACATTCTTGCATGTGAAATATATTTGTTATGGAAGAATAACCCTAGGATTCCACTATTTACCATTTATTTTTTGTGTACTTAGTGATTGAGTTGTCTTTGCTTTTCATCTGTTTATTGACTTGACTTTTGAGTTTCTTCTGTGGGATTCTACTCTATTCTTTAACATTAAGCACTCACAGCCTTAAATTTCTTGCTTATGTTTTCTGGAAAAATATGCAGAGGTAGTCACTGACTGCCTATATTCAAATAATCTAATTGAATTCCATGGTTCATTTTTTTTTTACTTTTGGCATTTGCAGGTAAATGGATAGAGTTAGAGAAGATAATGCTAAGTGAAATTATACAATCCCCTCAAAACAAAAGCCAAATGTTTTGTCTGATATAAGGAGGCTGATTCATAATGGGGTAGGGAGGGGAAGCATGGGAGGAATAGACAAACTCCAGATAGGGCAGAGGGGTGGGAGGGGAAGGAAGGGGGAATGGGGTTAGAAATGATGGTGGAATGTGATAGACATTATTATCCAAAGTACATGTATAAAGACACAAATTGGTGTGAATATACTTTGTATACAACCAGAGATATGAAAAATTGTGCTCTATATGTTTAAGAAGAATTGTAATGCATTCTGCTGTATATATAAATTTTAGAAAGTTAATTAAAAACAGAAAAGATATTCTCCTTACTATAATGTGATTGTTGAATCATTAATAGAAGAGTAAATTCCTAATTCTATTCCCTTAGACTTCTCAGTTGTTAATATCTTCTTCCTTAGTTACTATAGCTATTTCTTACTGAAGTATTTTATAGAAATTATATATATATAAATAAAATATTTTACCTCTTGTTATGCATCTCCAACAAACCAGAACATTGCCTTCCTTGTTTTAATACCATTATCAACTAACACAATGAGTAATGTATTTACATCATCATCTATATGGAGCTCATGTTAATTTGTACACATTTTCCAAATTGTGTCCAAATGCCTTTTATAGTTCAATTGTCAATAGCACCCTTGTTTGAATCTTGTTAAGAGACTCTTTGGGAACTCTGAATTTCATAATTGCTTCTAACTTTCTGCCTACCTAAAACCTTCCTTCTCTACTCACACACAGAATGACATTGACTCATTCGAATGAGAAAGCCCTTTGCCCTGTTGAATAACCTGTCTTCTTTTAAGTCTGAAAAGGTAAAGTAGAAATTCTGCATTCAGTTATGGCATGGACAATGTCAGTATGGAAAACCTTGTAGAAACTGAAAAGGTGTAGATAGTGAACATTTCCTGGCTCTAAATGTACCTATTTTTGGTAGATAGTGAACATTTCCTGGCTCTAAATGTACCTATTTTTGGTAAGTCCACTTGGGGACTTTTGGTGAAAACAGTGTGGGAATTTGTTAGAAGTCTAATAAATCACCATAAAGTTTTCCCCTTTTCCTCTCCTATCTTTCTCTCCCATTTTAGGCTATAATTTCACTATGTCAGGGCAATGACTCTTCATGTTCTAATAGACTATCTTAAACCTAAATATACTTAAAAACATACAGGACTGTTCAAAGCATGGGCTTCACATCCAGTCTCGGCACTTACTTAGCAGCTCTGCTCTGACCCTCAGTTTATTCACTTTTAAGAGAAACTTCTTTCTTCTCCCCCGTGTTCATTTATTTGTTGCTCACAATAATTAGGACAATGAGATAAAGTATTTCTGTCAGGACTGTTCAACAATCATACTGACTGTGCCATTCTTGCTGATAATGTAATAATCTGTGCTTTAGGTTTTATCTAGGGGAGAAAGAAAAAGGACCAGGATAGCAATGGAGCTGATCACAGATCCTCCCATCTTATTTTTGGATAAACCAACAACTGGTTTAGATTTGAGCACTACAAATGCTGTTCTTTTGCTCCTGAAAAGGTAAAGTTCTTTCATTTATTCAATATATGATTACTTCTGTTTACCATATATTCTTGGTTCAGGGAAATCAGAATACATCAGCAGGCTTTCTTACTTCTTTGTTAGAGGGAAATTATAAACAAACAAAGAAATGTTATCGAGATTGATGAAATAAGAGTGTAGGGAAGGAAAGTGGTAATGGGGTTGGGAAGCTGTTTTAAATAGTAGGAGGGTCAGGGAAGACCACAAGCATGTGACAGGTGAGCTGGAGTGAGACCTCATGTATCTGCAGAAGAGTTCTGGGTGGAAGGAGCAGCCAGTGGCCCTGAGCAAGAGCATTCCTGGTGTGTGTGGAACATCAGAGAGACCACAGAGACAGAACCTAGTAGATAAGGGGAAAGGAAACTGGGTGATTTTGGTGTAAAAACAAAATACCACAGACTGGAGGCAAACAACAGAAATTAATTTCCTTCTAGTTCTGGAGGCTGAAAGTTGATATCAAGATGTTCCACAAGGTTGTTTTTCCAAGGCCTCTCTTATTGGCTTGTAGATGACCATCTTCTCCCTCTGTGCCAGTTTCTAATCTCCTCTTAACTGGACACCAGTGAGTGAGGACCTTCAAGGTTCTCATGCAATCATAATGACCAATTTGAAGACACTTATCTCCAAAAGTAGCCACATTCTGAGATACTGGGGGTTAGGTCTTTAACATGTGAGTTTTGGGGAAGCCAGAATTCAGCCATTCACAGTTATAAATGATGTGAGATGAAGTTGGGCTGGCCTAGCTCTCCTAGGCCAGTGTTAAATATATGGCTTTCTATTCTTTTTGCTAGGGACATGGGGTCATTTTTTGTCTTATTAAAGATACAATAAGCTTTCATTTGCCATTCTAGAATTGGGAACAATGAATGTTCAATGAACTGAGCAAAGGGGGTTGGCTTTATAGGAAGAAAAGGGCAGAAGAAAGAAGAGAACATATAGCATAGGGGTTATTAGAAAGTTACTTTCCTTAAGGGGTTAAACAGAGGGGACTTCCTTGTAATGCAACTCAGGTAATACAGAGCTCTTATGATTGGTTACTGAGAATCTGATTTTGGAAAACAGACCCATTGAAATCTAGTTTGATTACCTTGTACTTAACACAAAAGACTCATGGAAGCATTTTGAGCATATCAGAGCAGGGCAATGGCTATAGGGAAGGCTGTGAGGTTAGGATAGGATGAGTGAAGGACTCTAAGAAGGAACTGTTGAGGCAGGATGGGGTCTGGACTAAGGTGCTCATGCTGCAGTGGTGGGGAGCACAGGTTCTGAATCTGTTTGAGGCTAGAAAAAACAATCAGTTTGGGAAGTGGACCTGGGCTTTGAGAATTGAGAGATGATGCCTGAGATTTGGGGCCTGATTAAGAGGAAGAATGAAGCAAAAGAAATGACAATAGCTTTTATTAAGAAGTGAGAACTGGGGCTGGAGATGTGGCTCAAGCGGTAGCGCACTCGCCTGGCATGCGTGCGGCCGGGGTTCCATCCTCAGCACCACATACAAACAAAGATGTTGTGTACGCCGAAAATTTAAAAATAAATAAACATTAAAATTCTCTCTCTCTCTCTCTCTCTCTCTCTCTCTCTCTCTCTCTCTCTCTTTAAAAAAAGAAGAGAGAACTGTGGAGCTGGGCATGGTGGCATATGTCTGTAATCCCAGCAGCTTGGATGCTGAGGCAGGAGGGTCATGAGTTCAAAGCCAATCTCAGCAACTTAGTGAGGCTCTAAGCAACTCAGTGAGACCTGTCTCTAAATATAATATAAAAAAGGACTAGGGAGGAGAGGAAGATGGCGGGGAGGGGAGTGCATTGCCCCCGTGTGCTGCTTCACTGTGTGGGAGTATGACAAGTCAGGACGGCTAAAGGCTATCTTGTTAGGAATTTCCAGCAATAGTGGGGTGCTCCGGAACCTGGAGGAAGGATTTCCATCGCATGAGGATCGGCTACGGGGACTCAAA
>NW_026000349.1:250755-255973 GCF_001458135.2 Marmota marmota marmota
GAGGAGAGAGAGGAGGAGAGAGGAGAGGAGAGAGAGAGGGAGAGGAGAAATGGAGGGGGGAGGGTGGAGGATGGGAAAGGCAGCGGAGCACAACAGACACTATTATGGCAATATGTAAATCAATGGATGTGTAACTGATGTGATTCTCCAATCTGTGTATGGGGTGAAGGTGGGAGTTCATAACCCACTTGAATCAAAGTGTGGAATATGATATGTCAAGAAATTTGTAATGTTTTGAACAACCAACAATAAAAAATTAAAAAAAAAAAAAAAAAGGACTAGGGATGTGGCTTAGTGGTTAAGTGCCCTTGAGTTCAATTCCCAATAACAAAAAGAAAAAAATGCAAGACTGTGAAAGGAAAGTTTATAGGAAACATTTCAAAAGTTAACTTTTAAATTCATTTGAAAGTATAAAAAATAATTTCAAAATTATAAGATGGCTCCAAGAATATTACAAATAAAATCCACTCTTCTCTCCTAGTCTCTCCAACTGTTACATTTTACTGCATTTTATTGCCCTCCATGTCTCTGATCACCATTACATAGATTTTTTTACTTTACATCATCCTTTATCACTACTGAATACTCCTTAGTTTAAACTCCAAGATATAAAGACACTATACCATATCAACCTCCCAGTGAGGAACTTAACAATGACAGCTTCACAATTATTGAGTCCTTCAACTCCAGTCAGATGTCACAAGCTCACCCTGCTTTCTTTCTCTCTCAGGATTCTGAAGAAACACGTATTTCCTGGATGTTTCATTTTTTTATCCTCTAATCTGGAAAAGATGCTCAGTCTTTCTCTGGCTCTCATGTGGTTGAGTTAGGACATTTCATGAGTGACCTTCAGATGGTCTATTACAGTTGCTTAGGCTGAGTCAGGCATGAAACCATGCTGAGTTCCCAGTATAACACACCTGAGCTTCACCCACAACAGCTGGTGTACACCTCTATCATCTGATCACAATGGTGTCTGCTGGGCTTCTCTTCTGATAAATTACTGTTTTCCCCACACTGGAATAGATTAGTATATTATTGGGAAATAAAATAGACTATTTAATGCCAAATTCTATTCCTCATCAAATGTCCCCCACCAATTTTAGATGCACCCAAATCTCCTGCTCTTGTGGTAGCTGCCTAACATGTAATTGTTGACAGCATATCTAAGAAAGAGGTGTTTCTTCTTCCCTATTCATTTCCCATATGATTCAGTGAGTCGGAATCTCTGTTACTCCCTGTTTTAGTGATCAAGTTGATCCTGATTGGGCCTCATTCAATGTGGCTTTTGTGTTCCTTTGACTTCTCCCTAATCATTTGTCCAGCATTTCTTTCCTTTGTGGTCATTATGATGTTCCATGCTCATGTTGTACTATATCAGCCATTTGTAGAAGGTGCCCTTGGTTAGAAACCAAGATATGGTTGTTTAGTGCACTTACTACTATTGGAGTGGCTTAGCTTCTAGTGGCATTGCCTTTAGAAGACAAATCTAGGAAATATACATGTGTAAGTGTGTGTGTGTACACACATATAAAGTAGAAATCTGATTCTATATTTTATTTGTTCAGATAATAATTATAAATATACTTACATATGCATTTATGAGTCTCTGTGTGATTTGCACATTGTATGTACCCAATCTACCACTGAGCAACATTACCAACACCTACATGTGAATTTCTGATAGTCACAAATAAACATGCATCTGCAAATGTTGATATTTCTTTTAGCATTTAATGTTATCATTAAAATCCTGTGAATTCATAATAATATTCCTAATTCCAATCTAACAATTCAGTGTATTTTAAAATATTTTTTTTAGTTGTAGATGGACAGCTATACTTTATTTTATTTGTTTATTTTTATGTGGTGCTAAGGATCAAACCCAGTGCCTCACTCATGCTGGGCAAGTGCTCTGCCACAGAGCTACAGCCCTAGCCCCCTTCAGTGTTATTTTAAATTTTGTCCTTTCAATCTTTGAAAGTCACTTTAGACAGTGAGAGATATGGCCCATTATCTCAATATATTTGCTTATTTTCTCAGTTAAGTAATTTAATTGTTTAATGCAATCAGTCTCCCAGTTGCTTTGGTCTACCACCTCTGGAACCCCTCTGCCTCATATATTAAGCTGGCAGACACATCACCTTCATGGCTCACCCTCTCTATCACTATGTCACTTCCTCTGGTGCCCATGCCACCATAAGAAAGGTTCTGTGCTAGCAGAGAAGAAACAGGAAGATGCAAAGATGCATAATTAAACATCTTAATTTTGAAATGTAAAGTGCACATACAAGTGTAGATGCCAAGTTATGGGTCTAGCCTTCTGGTACCATTTCAGAATATACCCAAGATATTTTTATTATTTAGAAATATGTTAATGATGTTTATTAGCAAATGATGGATTGATACAAAATATATAACTGCTTTCTTTATGCTTTGCACTACGTAGCACACAAGCATGCTGCCTACTGCAGGGAGCTCTAATTGGTCATTCTAAATGACTTATGTGTATTCTTATCATCAATGGTCTAGTTATAATGCATATTCTATTTCTTTAGTCTGAGATAGAGCCTAAGATTCTCCACAGGAGAATCAAACAGGGGATTCTGATAACGTTGCCACTGGTCCTCAGACAACATTTTGGGAAGCAGGGCTGTCATGCAATTATGCTTCCTGCTTCTAGTCCAGCTCCTTATTACCTGCTGGCTACAGTTGTGTTTTTTGAGTGAAGACTTAATCATCCCTTTTTGGGGGGAATCTCTTTAGTTATTTTCTTCATCCAACATCTAATATCTCATTATCAAAAACATACACACACATAAGTCCTGCTTTGTAAAAAAAGAGCTTCTTTTAGTTTCCAAAAAAAGCATTTTTTAAAAATTTCATGCTTTGTTTATTTTGTTCTTCAAGAATGAGCTGTCTTCTATTCTTAGATCACTCCTGCTGAGACTTTTGATGTTCTACTAGTACTATCTTCATAATGGGTTGTAAGTCTCCTATTTTGCTTAAATGGAACCCTCATCTAATTCTATTTCCCATTGTACTGAAATTATTGGCCTACTGGCCTGATTATCTTTGAGGCAAAGCATCTTTCCACACACAGTTAGCATATACTAGGTGCTTCTCAAGTATGCATATTCAAGCTGTCTTCTCATATTTTTTTTTTAGTACTAAAGTTTGAACCTTGGGGTGCTCTACCACTGAACTATATCTCCAGTTCTTTTAATTTTTGTTTTCTTTTTTTAAAAAGACAGGGTCTCACTCAATTTCCCAGGTTTGCCTCAAATTTGCAATCCTCCTTCCTTACCCTCCTGAATACCTATGATTAAAAGCATGTACCTCCATGCCCGGTCCCTAAAGTATTTCAAATATAGTTTTTCAACAGTGATTTTGTCATTGTGTCTTCTACCCATAAGCTATAACTCCTTTGTAAAGGAAGTTTAGCACTGCTTATACTGTGGAATAAACCAGAAATCAAATTCAAAGTTTTTTCCCTAGTATTCGATGACCCTTTGATCATCTGCTTGAACGTTAAGCCTGAAATGTAAAAAGAAGAAAATAATTATATCGGAACTGCCTTATAACAATATTGTGAACATGAAAACATGGCTGTTTCTAAAGCATTTAGCAAACACATAGTAATGTTAATTGTTTTATCAGGTTAGATGAATGAAAATTAAACCTAAAAGATATAAATGATCAAGGAGAATTTATCATATGACACCTTTAATAATATTTACTCTATAACTCGTTCTCAAACTCAAGTGTACTTACAGATTACCTGGGCTGCTTCTTAAAAATATGGACTCCTGCCAGTTGCAGTGGCCCATGCCTGTAATCCCAGCAGCTCAGGTGGCTTAAGCAGGAGGATAACAATTCAAAACCAGCCTCAGCAACTTAGCAAGGCCAAAAACAACCTAATAAGACCCTGTCTCTAAATACAAAATAAAAGAGGGCTAACTGGTTAAGCACCCCTGGATTCAATCCCAGGTACAAAAAAATTAAAAAAATGAAAATTAATCCCTGTACCTACCCCTAGATCTTAATTCATAATCTGGGAAGACTATCCAGGAATCTTTATAGTAGATTCCAGACTGTTGATTCACAATCCTTTAAAAAGTCCAGTTTTTTTTGTTTTTTTTTTTTTTTGGGAGAGAGAGAGAGAGAAAGAGAGAATTTTTAATATTTATTTTTTAGTTTTCGGTGGCCACAACATCTTTATTTTTATGTGGTGCTGAGGTTTGAACCCAGCACCCCGCACATGCCAGGTGAGCTACTGCTTCAGCCACATCCCCAGCCCATGTCCTAGTGTTTTTAATAAAAATATTGAATTTCATTTCCCCAGTAATCATGTAGATAATATAAAATGAGATGAGAACTTCATAAGAGAAAATCAAGTGGAACTGGGAACAAATGGTCTAATAGCAAGAATAAAATATTTTACCAAGAAGTTCAGGATTCATATATTTAATGATTCATTGTTTTCCCTTTTAACTTAGGATTTCTCAGCAGGGAAGAACAGTTATCTTCTCTATTCATAGACCTCACTATTTCATCTTCAAGCTGTTTGACAGCCTCACCATCTTGGCTTCAGGAAAATTAATGTACCATGGTCCTGCACAGAAGGCTTTGTAGTACTTCTCATCAGCAGGTGTAGTAGACTTTTTGCATGTACTTGATCCTTCATTCATCCTATGTTGGGAGAGAGCAGAGGAGTCCACAGGAGTGCTGTTTGATAATATAGAGGTACCTGGGATTCCACCACCCTAAAACATCTTTGGTTACTTTGGTGCCAGAATTTTTCTTCATTTTGGCAGTACTTGCTTGATTTTTAGGTCTCTTTCTTTTTCCTTTCCTATCTGAGTATGCATGTGTGTGTGTGTGCATCTGAGTATTTTTACTGGACCTGTATGTTATGATTCTTAGTTATCATTGATTTGTAGTCAGATTTCCATTGTTGTGACAAGACACCTGAGAAAAACAACTTATAAAAAGATAATTTATTTTGGCTCACAGTTTCAGAGACTTCTGTCCATGGTCAGCTGGCTCCATTGCTTTGGACCTGAGCTTAGACAACGAAGAATCTCATGAGGAAGAATATGGTAGAGGAAAGTTGCTCAGTTCATGGCTGCTAGGAAGCAGAAACGGAGAGAGAGAGAGGGAGAGGGAGAGGGAGAGAGAAGAGGAGAGGAGAGGAGGAGGAGGAGGAGGAGGAGGA
>NW_026000349.1:258697-261553 GCF_001458135.2 Marmota marmota marmota
TACCAAGAAGGAGGAGGAGGAGGAGGAGGAGGAGAAGTAGGAGGAGGAAGAGGAGGAGGAGGAGCAGGGACAATGATGACCAGAGAGGAGGGGAGAGGTGGGGAGGGGAGGGGAAGGGAATGCAATTTCAGATCCTCCCATGGCATGCTCCCAGTGACCTATTTCCTCCAACTAGGTCCCACCTCCCAGTAGGAATAATTGGAATTATTAATACATCAAATGGATTAATCCACATGAAGTTAGAACTTTTATATCCAATTGTTTCTTAAAAGCCCTGCCTCTGGACATTTTTCCACTGAGGACCAAGCCTTGTACACAGGAATCTTTGTGGGACACTTCATATGCCAACCATAAATTTCTACCCTGGTCCCAAGAAACTCATGCCTATCTCATAATGCAAAATGCATTCAGTCCCAAGAATCCCCATAGCCTTAACAGTTCTACCAGGTCTCAAAAGTCTAATTTCAATGTCTCCTCTGAGATTCAAGACAAAACCTTAGCTGTAAACTCTTACATAAAAAAAAAAGTTCTATGCTTCCAACATATAATGACAGAGTAAACCTTCCCATTCTAAAAGGGAGAAACAGGCACATAGAATGAAGGGATTGGACCAAAGCAGTGAAAACATTAAATTCTGTAGGTCTACGTTTAGCTTCTGAGACAATGATAGCAAGATCTGGGCTCTTAGGGCTGGGGAAGCCCCTCTGCCTCTGTCCTTACTTGTTGTAACCCCTATGGCTCCTTCTTCTGGTTCTGCTCCTAGTCTGCAGCTTTCCTTGGGAGACATTCTACATTCTAGGGATCTCTTAATTCCTGGAATTCCACTGCATCATTTGCTTCACTCTCAAAGTTTCACACTTTGCCTTCTCAGGGTTCACCTTCAGGGATTCCAACTCTGAAACACACTATCTGGTTCTCAGGCCTTCATTTGAACTCTCTGTTGAAGTCTGAGAGACTCCTCTAACTCTAACATCCTGCATTCCTGCAAAACCAGCATCATGTGGATGACAGCAAACTGTACAACCAGCCACAGCTCTATTCTGGACCTCTTGAACCATAGTTGCAGCAGTTCTGAATGCATGTGCCGCTAAGCAGGGTGTTTTAGTTAGCTTTTTCACCACTGCAACTAAAAGACCTAATCAGCACAATTGTAGAGGAGGAAAAGTTTATTTTGGGCTCACAGTTTCACAGGTCTCAATGGATAGACAGAAGGCTCCTTTCCCCTGGGCTCAAGATGAGGCAGAACATCAGAAGAGTGTGGCAGAGGGAACCAGTTCACATGATGATCAGTAAGCGGATACAGGTCTTCACATGCCAGATAGAAAAGCCACGCCTCCAATTCCCACCTCTTCCAGCAGCTCCCTACCACTTCACTTACTCTCAGTTAATCCCTATCAGGGGATTAATCACTGATTGAGTTAACACTCTCACAACCCAACATTTCTCCTCTGAATCTTGTTGCATTATCTTACATGTGAGCCTTTGGGGGACACCTCACATCCAAACCATAACACAGGGTGAAAGGAATCCTAGGGAAAGAACTTCTTAGGCACCCCTGTGCAAAGGACTCTTCTTAAAGTCTTTCAACATGTTTTCATTTGTACACTATTGAGCCTGTTATGCAGGTTGGTCAATTCCTGAATGCCCTCAAGGCATCTCTCCTATTGTCTCTATGAGAAATACTTGTTTTGCTTTTAGTCATGCCAAATTCTGGCCAAACTACAAAATTTTCAAAATCTTTCTGCTTTGATATTTAGTCCTGATTTTTATTATAAAGATGGTCAAACAGATCAAAATGCTGTGCTGCACTGAAATTTCCTCCACCAGATTAATTAGTCCATCACATTTAAATTCAACTTCATACAAAGCCTAAGGACATGGAAAAGTGTACACATGTTCTTTGCCAGGATGTATTACTAATGGCCTCCAGTCCAGTTCCCCAAAGAGTCCTCACTTCCATCTGAAACTCATGAATGTAATCTTTACTGTCTGCATTCCTATGTGCATTCTGGTCTTCTGACCTCCCACCAGTGCCGCAGTCTGGCTGGGCACAATCAGGAGCCACTTGTCAAAAGAAACTAACTTTATTTTTAGAACCACACACGCCAAACAAAATAGCCTCTCAGGAAAAATCCTCAGAGCCTCAACTGCCACCACCGGCTTTCCACAAGCCTCTCTCTCCCACACAAGCTTCTCTCCACCTCCCACAATCCTCCTGCTCTTGAGGCCGATTGGCTGGGTCACGTGGGCGGAGCCAAAAAAAGTCCCCCAATGAGCAGCTCCGTGGTCTGAAAGGGCAGGGAAACAGTCCAATGAGCATCACCGCAGAGGAGCCAATCAGCTAGATGTTGCTGGGGCCGAGGAGCCAATCAGCTAGATGTTGCTGGGGCCGCTGTGGCTGTGAGCCAATCATCAGCCGGCCTCTGGAAGTTTGCTGGCAGCTGGAAGTTTGCTGGGGCCCCTTTGGCTGTGGCTCTCAACATCTCCCCCTCTCTGTTTAAACAACAAGCATGTGGCTTAGGGACCGTGTCTGTTAGGCAGTCCAATTCAACATATGGTCCTTACCCGTCATCGGATGAACTGACCTCTAGGCGTCAGCCTCCTGTCTTAGGTTGGTACCACTGCAATTGGATCATACCCGTCACTGACTACCGGTCCAGCATACAGCTATACTTGTGGATAGGCCTTTGCACCAGTGGGGGGGTGAGGTTCTTTGCCTCACCTCTGTTGGCCCCCAAATTTTAGACCATCACTAGTAGAGGAGGATGCAAAATGCCATGACATTAAGCCAATTGAGGGCTCCTTTGAAAAATTGTACCACCGGTGACATCATCAGCAAAAATACCCCAACACTAC
>NW_026000349.1:264688-280015 GCF_001458135.2 Marmota marmota marmota
TGCCGCAGTCTGGCTGGGCACAATCAGGAGCCACTTGTCAAAAGAAACTAACTTTATTTTTAGAACCACACACGCCAAACAAAACAGCCTCTCAGGAAAAATCCTCAGAGCCTCAACTGCCACCACCGGCTTTCCACAAGCCTCTCTCTCCCACACAAGCCTCTCTCCACCTCCCACAATCCTCCTGCTCTTGAGGCCGATTGGCTGGGTCACGTGGGCGGAGCCAAAAAAAGTCCCCCAATGAGCAGCTCCGTGGTCTGAAAGGGCAGGGAAACAGTCCAATGAGCATCACCGCAGAGGAGCCAATCAGCTAGATGTTGCTGGCGCAGAGGAGCCAATCAGCTAGATGTTGCTGGGGCCGCTGTGGCTGTGAGCCAATCATCAGCCGGCCTCTGGAAGTTTGCTGGCAGCTGGAAGTTTGCTGGGGCCCCTTTGGCTGTGGCTCTCAACACACCAGAATTGTTCAATAAGCTCTGTTTAAAATATCTTAAGGCTTCTGTAGCTATCATCACCAAACCTTTCCAGATTTCTCCTGCAAATCACTTCCAAAGGCTTCTTAACCACATGGGTAGGCACAGTCACAGCAATGACTCCTCTTCTTGGTACATATTTTCTGATAGTCGACTTTTCATCACTGTGATAAATACATGAGAAAATCAACTTTGATAAGGAAAGATTTATTTTGACTAATGATTCCAGAGGTTTCAGTTCACCTTCAGTTGGCTCCCTTACTTTGGGACTGTGATAAGGCAGAACCTCATGGCAGAAGGACATGGCACAGGAAAGCTGCTTAGCTCAAGACATCCAGGAAGTAGAATGAGGGGGGGGGCAAGGGAAACATAAAACCTTTAAGGAGATGGCCCCACTCACCAACTTCCTCTATCTAGGTCCCATCTCCTAGTAATTTATTCATATTTTTAATTAATCACATGTATTAATTCACTAAGGAGATTATAGTCTTCATGAGCCAATCATTTTCTAAAAGTCCCACATCCCAACATTGCTACATTGGGGACCAAGTTCTAAACATATGAATCTGGGGAAGGAAATACTTCAAATCCCAACCCTAGCAATGGTCTTTTCCTGAAAGTTCATTATTTAACTGGTTGTACTGTCATCTAGTTATTCTGTCATTTCAATATTTTTGGAAAGTACCAGTATTACTTTCTTCTTGATCATAGAACCAATTGTGGTTTTTCTATGTTGACTTGGCAGTGATCTTGCTCTGCCTTGATGAGAGCTCATGAAGATGCTACACCACTTTCTAGGAACATTATATTTAAGATTTATGAATTGAATGGGTGTGAATAATAGTCAATAGAATGTGTGGTTCTAAATTCATCTTTAATGAACCAATGTTTCTGAGCTGCCTGGTTCTATTTCATATTGAATTATGTGCTTTTTAAAAATGGATCCAAAAATCTACTTAAAGACATTTGGAGATGATCATAAGTGTTTCTCCATGACTCCAAATGCAGTAGCGAATATTCACTAGCTAATTTTTTATTTGTTTATTTTAATCTCTGTCATTTAAATATAACCTGGGCTTAGGTTGTGGCTCAGTGGTAGAGTGTGTTAGGCACGGAGTTCAATTCTCAGCATCATAAGTAAATAAATAAATGAAATAAAAGTCCATCAATAACTAACAAACTATTTGAAAAATAAAATAAAATAAATCTAACCAAGCATGTAAGAGTCCGGAGAGTCCAGTGGAGATGAATTTGAGAGTCAGACTTCAGGCTCTCTTCAGATGATTGTGCCAAAAGAAGCTGAGGTGGCAGTTCAGGTATAACCTGCTGCTCATATTCTCAAGAATGCTGCTCCATATTTGGAATATGGCAGCATGTGAGGTGATCATTTGCACCTCCAAATTCAGTAGGCAGAGAAGCAGTCATTGCTGCATACACAGGGAAGTTTCAGCAGTCCCTACGTGAACTCAAAAACATACTGTATCCAGGCCTTTAATACTTTTTTTCTTGGACCTAGTTTTAGTACTGGGAAGTACTAAAGTTTAGTACTGGGAAGTACTAAGTTTACTTGGAAGTACTAAGCTTAGTACTGGGAAGCACCAGAGCATATTGATAGCTGTTCGAGTTTCATGATTTATGATACCCACACATGTATTGCTGGCAGAAAGAATGTTGTTGAAAGTCTGCATGAATGAATAGGATGAAAGAAGTACAAATTTGTGAGGTGATAAGAGAGCAAGAAGAGGAGGGAGAAATTTTAAGATTCTGTCTTCCCTAGCCTCACCTCCATCACCCTCTGGAAATGAGACCTGTTTACATTCCAAGACCATCATGCTGAGTTCTTGGGGTGTCTCCTTTTACAGGTTATTCCTGTGAGCCCCATAATGACCCTGCTGACTTCTTCCTGGACGTCATTTATGGAATTTCCTCTGCTGTTGTATTAAACAGAGAAGAAGAAGACCATGAAGGTATGTGAATCTTTTAGATTCACAGATATTTGCCTAATTGGTTTGACCAAAGCTTAGCAATGTGGTGGCTCATTAAAACTTAGCTTTGTGAATTCACGTTTATACCATGTTCTGATGCCAGCCAATAGATAGACTTTATTGTCAATGAGTGCTGTGTTTTATATTCAATTTATGAATGAGCAATTATGATGCTGTTATTGTAAGAGGAAAATTCACTAAAAATAAAATTGCTTATTATTTATTGTACTTTTATAATAAAAATTTGGTACTTTATGTATTTTCTCCTAGTAGAAAATAAGGACAAGGTTTTATACTAAGAAATATAACTCTTTGTGGTAAGAAGTCTGTTTCAAGAACTGAGATCCAAATTGTTAGGGAAAGGTTGAGTGAGTTTTTTCTATCCATATGATTATGGCAGAATCTGGCCAATTAGCTATGTTTACTAATGTTTACATCAATGACAACACTCGTGATAGCTTTAGAATAAAATTGTTATCTCATAAATGAGTCACAGAAAATTGGGTTAAGTCAGTTCTTGTCTGCTAATAATATTTCCCTTCTTTATCTATTTTTCTTCTAAAGTCAGCCACAATGAAGAATTTCCTAAGAGAGAAAAAACAGTTACAAAAACATTAGCTGAGTTTTATGCTAACTCCTCCCTGTACAAAGACACAAAAGCTGAATTAGAAGAACTCTCAGGTGGTCTTAAGAAGAGGAGACCAGCCTTCATGGAAACCACCTACGTCACCTCCTTCTGTCACCAACTCAGATGGATTTCCTGGCGTTCATTCAAAAACTTGCTGCCTAATTACAGGACCTCTATAGAGAGGGTAATCTGAAAGATTCTTTTCATTTTGCTGTGAGATTCTTATGTGGGAGCAATTGGGTTCTGATATAGTCTACTTAAGAATTATGAGTATTTTCTTTTCTTTTTCTTATTTCTAATGTAAGAATTTTCACTTGAAACTTCTTAAAGTATAAAATAGTTGCCTAATATGTTGGTACATGCCTGTATTCCCAGCTACTCAGGAGGCTGAGGTAGGAGGATCACAAGTTAGAGACAAACCTGGGCAATGTAGCAAGACCCTATGCAAAACAAAAAGTGCTGGGGATGTGGCTCAGTATGAGCATATTCGCCTTGCCTGTGTGAGATCCTGGTTGCAATCCTGATTATGGGAAATGGTCAGGTAGAAAATGTGCATATTTCCTGGCAGAAGAGTTGAGAGCTCAGTTGAAGTCATCCCTCTTAGCTGCGTGGACTTTAATTTGTTCCCAGATCAACTTTGCCAGGTGCCTGCATTGCTTTGCTACTATGTTGTAGGACATTCATAGGTCCCACTCCTGAACTGGGCCCTGAACTGGGAATACTTGGTAGACACTGAGAGGAGTCTTGGCCATTCCAACATCTGCTCTGTTATTCTCTCAATTAAAAAAAAAAAAAGCAGGTTAGTGTTCAACTTAATTTAGAAAGTAGTGTAATAGTGTGCACTGTATTCTGATTCTCTCAGAGACTTTGGCCAAGCCATGTAAATTGTTTATCTCAGTGGTGAAATCTGATTATGAAGCTGTATATTTTATCATAAATGGTGTACATTTTTCACTTCTAATTGAAACTATTTCTTTATCTTTTTCATTTTCCTTTTTTACAAAGATCACTACCACAGTCATAGGTGGACTGGTTATGAGTGCTATTCTCCTTCACCTAAAAAATGATTGCACCGAAATCCAGATTAGGTAAGTAAATTTGAATCAATGCTGTTATTTTTTTCAAGCTTGGAAAAATCCATTTCATATTTTTTGAGTATAAGTATTGAGTAAACATTATATTCATTGTGGGTAGGATGTGTTCATGCATTGAAAAATGAGTGGAAAAATTAATTTTATTTTTCATATATATTTGTAATTTGTATCTATTTATTGTTGAACTGTATACATCATAAATTTTACCCTTTTAACCCTTTTTGAATGTACAGTTACTGTTCAGTGCATCAAGCACCTGCTCATTGTGCAACTATAGCCAATATCCAACCCCAGAATGTTTTTTTTTTTTTTGTCTTCCCACACAGAATTTCTATACCCTACACAGGGAGAGACCTCATGGGGTCATTCTTCCCCTCTCTTTTAACCAGGATAGTAATTTTTTTCTTCTTCCTTTCTTTCTTTTTTTATGGAAAAAAAAAACTATGGTTCTTTTGTTTCTGTTCTGTCCTGGCAGGACCTGGACACTCTGTCTGCTAATTGGCTTTCAGTGTTTACCCAACCTGTCAGCAAAGGAGACCTTTGCACTTGAGAAGAAGCTCTTTATGTGAGTAGATCTCTATTTTAGGAAGGAGCTTGATGTCTGTTGACTAAACTGGTGATATCCATAATTGGACCGAGGATCTGATTGGGAGAATATCAGTATTTTTCTTTTCTTTCATATGTTGATTTGTTTAAAGGACCAATACAAATCATATATACCTATCATGTACAATACGAGCTTTCAAAGTATGTGCAGAGATAACCAGTATTAACTGAAAAAAAAAATGAACAGGGTATAAAGTCAAGTGTATGGGGCCTCTTGCCAAAGGAAGAGTGAGTTTTGGGGTGAGGTGTAGTCAGCAAATTCCAGTGCTGCAGAGAAAGCAAGCAATAGAGGGGCTGAAATTATCTTTTTGTTTCTAGAAAATAACAAATCAAGATGACTCTAGCAAGAACATTTTGAGGAGCTAGGTAGAATTGTAGTGGTGGGTTAATCAGCAAATTAGCAGTAGTAGATAAAGCTGACAAAGAATTGAAGTTGTGCAGCCTTCAGTGGATTTAAGAATGGAATGAATCAAAGGAAAAGAAGAAAAGGTTCAGTTTTTCTCTTGAGATTTTCAAATATAAAGGAGATTTGCCCGTGCTTACATATGCACCAAGGATAGCAATCATCAGAGAGGGAAGGAATGAAGATAATGGTGGAAGAGTTTGAAAATACAGGAAATCCATGTGAAGAAGAGGAAAGATGAGGATTTAATATCTGAAAGGGTGTATTGTTGAAAGACATGATCATTGAAGGAAGAAGTCTTTTTTCTTCTTTCTTTTTTTTCCATGAGAGTAACAAAAGTAAAAGGAGAGGGCTGGGATTGTAACTCAGTGCTAGAGTGCTCTCCTAGCACATGTGAGGCCCTGGGTTCCATCCTCAGCACCACATAAAAATGAATAAATAAAATAAAGGTAAAAATAAAATAAATTAAAATTAAAAATAAATAAATTAAAAGGAGTTTAGGAAACTGCACCTGCATGTAGGGCCTTGGAGAATAATAAAGCCATCTTTGTCACAATCATAAGTGGGGAGAAGAAAAGCCTCTGTTATCACTGAGATTAGCCCAATGTTTTGCTCTTCAAGCAGAGCCCAGCTCAGAGGAGAAATATAGCCTCTGAGGAAAGTGAGGAGATGCAGACGCTGTTCCTGGAGGGGTGATGTGGGCCAGAGTGGGCAGCACAGGAGGAGTGCTGTTATGAGAGGATCCAGGCAAGAGCCTTGGGGGGCTGATGCCCCAGGGAGGCTGCACCTGAAGTGGAGAATGACGTGGGGGTGGGGGTCAGCCTACAACCCTTGGACATCTGCAGTGTCAGACCTGGTGGCAGCAGGAGTCTGCACAGCAGAGTCTCCTCTGGGCTGTGCCTTCCTGGACTAATCTGGGATGTATGGTATGTGTTTTTGTTCTGCAGACAAGAGTACATCAGTGGATACTACAGAGTGTCTTCTTACTTCTTTGGAAAACTGTTATCTGATTTTCTACCCAGGAGTTTGTTAACAATCATTCTATTTACTTGTACAGTATATTTCAAGTTAGGTAAGTAACAAGATAAAGAGGATGTGTCCGTAGTCTTACAAATGAAAGAAAACCATTTTCTCTTTGTAAACATATTTATGGTTTCCAAAACAAAAGATCAAGTCATAAGCCAGGAGAGCAAGTATTCATTCCTCACTTTCTAAAATGGTAGTTCAGTTGTCAATACTGTTCTACAAAAATTCTTTTATTTTTATTTGTTACTTGTGTGTGTGTGTGCAGTACTGAGGATTGAACCTGGAGCCACTCACATGCTATACAAGTCGTCTACCATTGAGTTACATCTCCAGCCCTTTTTTACACTTCTATTTTGAGATAGGGTTTTGCTAATTTGCTCAGGCTTGCCTTAAGCTTGGAATCCTCCTTTCTCGGTCAACTCAATTCCTGGGATAACAGGTGTATGGCACTGTACTGGACCCAACTGAACTTTCAAAGTTATAAATACATTTTATGTCAGTAAAATGCTGTGATTCATACAAAAACATGTAAAGAATCCCTTCATATTTGAGACTATGCTGGAGATAATGGGATATTTATTGCTTTTCAATTTTTCTTTGTGTCTCTGTACCTATACCTCTACATAAAGATAAAGTATAAATGGAAAAACTATAAATAGGTATTAGAGATACAAAGAGAGAGCTAAAAAAACAACATACACACACATACACATATGCGCACACGTGCTCACACACACACATACATACACATATTTATTCTTCCTCTCCTTTTCCCTATTTAAAGAAAGATGATGACTTTTGGATTCAGGGATTTAACAAGAATACTTGTTTAATGGCCATAGACACATTCATTCGTGCATTATGCTCAGGCTTCTTCCCAGGCTCATGCTGTGAGAATGTAAATGTATTTCTTTCTCTCTCTCATGCACTCACATGCACACATACACATATCACAGAAATATCTATTTTTGACAATACACTGCAGAGTAAGAACCACTGAGAAAGTGTAAACCTTCCAGTTTAGAAATAAAAGTTGTTTCATAAATACTTAATTATGTAATCTAACCCCTCCCCCAAAGTCCTGATTAGTGTTACTGCAGCAATCGCAACATTGTAAGACTGATGGTGAGCATTAACTCATTAGAGTTCATAAGGTGGAAGAAGAAACTTCATTTGGCTCTAATCTGAATCAGAGTAATAGGATTTGTCTAGCGGTATTCAGCATATGGATTCTTTCTCTTTCCTTCCCATATATTAAAACCATTGTTAGAAAAAAAATAGAGAATTGTGATCCCAGATTTCTTTTTTTTTTTTTTTTTGCTGTCAAATGCATTATAGCAGACAGTGAGTAATGTAGAGATGTCTGGGTACATGGGTGTGCTGTTGATGAGTTTTCTTTAATAGGAGAAGGCAGTATAATTTGGCTAGATATGTTGCCTGTGTCCACCTCACCAATTCTGAATTGGTCAAAATTACACATAGGGCAACATCAGTGTTATATGGGAAAATGCTTTGGTAGAAAGTGTAATAAATCTGTGTGGTAACGTTATACAGTGGTGAACGATGCAATTAATGTCCCTGGGTATTTCGGTCTTGGATGACAACTTTTCATCTTGATACTATTTTTTTTTCAGAGTATTATACTGTCATTTGTGCATGCGTGTATACACACACACACACACACACACACACACACACAAGTGTCAAATACATGGGAACCTAGGCAGGTAGACTGACCCTTTCTTTTCTTTCAAAGGATTGAAACCAGGGGTGAAGGCTTTCTTCATAATGATGCTTACCATTTTGATGGTGGCTTATTCAACTGGTTCCCTGATCCTTGCTATTGGAGTTCACAGAATTTTTTTTCACAGCAGCAATTCTGGGACTATATTTTCTATTGATGATGGTGAGTGTGAACTGTGATTGTCTGAGAGGGAATTTTTCCCCTTGTTCCTTCCCGCTCTTTCACCTGTCCTGTAAAACCTGCTTTGAGGATTTTGTGCATAGACCTAAGATGCTTTCAGGATGCCATGGACTAAGATCCTGTTTATATTAGAGAATGTATCACTTTCCTCCTGGCACTTATCTTGTTTTTTTTTTTCCTGGTGCTTAATGTGAACTATGTTAAACTTAATTAACATGTCCTTACTAACAGCTTTTAAATGAACATCTTGGTGACATTATAAAACCTTGATATATTGGAAATTCAAACACTAGAAGACAAATGATTAGGCACTTCCTTCATAAAAATAAGCTATTTGTCTGCCTTTCATGCTGGTATTGAGAACTGCCAGCTAGTTAAGAGCAGAGGTAGTTCAGTTGGGTTCATTACTCTCCAAGGTCAAAGTTAAGTTCCATGAGACGTTAACAGAGTTGTGCCACATGGGGAGTCTAACTTGAATGACTTTTGCATTTTGCAAAGGAGTATTTTAAAAACACTGGAAATCCCAAACTCATAGTACAAGGTCACCCTATTAATGGGTTCCTGATGCTTTTTATATCAATATTTTTCTGCTTACTTTTGCTTTTAATGATTACTTAGTTTTAATCTTTTATGCCTTAAATTTTGCACTCACAATGATGAATCAGCAGAAACTAGTTACCAACCTTTGCCACACAATGACATCAAATAGGAGTGGTTATCCTATTAATACACACGTCCTTTCTTCTACAGTAGGAGGAGTTGTCTTTCAAAGATACATAATTAGCATAAGCTCTTGCCAAAGTTTAATTATTTCATGTATAAATTTGGCAAAAATCAATGTATATCACTGAAAAAGCAATGTCTTGTTTATAGTTTCTACACTGTCATACAACAAATAAAAGATATGATTAATTATTATGTAAGGTTTTCTATGTAGAAATTTAAAAATCAGTCCCAGGATCACATTTTACTTGGAGATGCTGACTTATATACTAAGCAGTTGGTTAGGTCCAGTTTTAACACATGCAGACAAAACCACAGCATTGTCATTGCTCCGAATACCCCAGGGTACCTCACGCCAGTTAGGACAAACATTATGTGCACCTCACAGCTGTCTCTTGTGTGTCTCCAGCAGTCCTTCCTGGCATCTTCATTGCCACACTGCTTTCTGGTAGCTTTAAATGGAGGGATTGACTATGTTTCCTGCTGTATTTCACCACAATGTGTTGTTTATCAGGTCTAGGGTTTGGGTTTTCTAAGGCCTCCTTTCTGAGCTCCAGATGATTCCTAATGTAATGGATATATAGTGTCGACCCTTGTGAATAACAAATTACATGTTGTATGAAAGTAGAAAGGGGCATGTGATGCTTAGGATTGTTCTTAGACTGTCAGGTTCCTTACTGGGTACATATGATTTAGTATAATTTGAATAGTCAGTAAAATCAGCTCTTCATGTCCATGGGATCCACATTCAAAGATCCAACCAACTGCAGATCAATACTATGCAAAGCAAAAATTATGTCTACAACGAGTATATGTGCTTATTTCTTTGTCATTTTGCTCTATTCATATGAACTATTTGCATAGTATTTATGTTGTATTAGGCATCAAGAAATATTAAAATGATTTTTAAAACACACTATATTTTTATTTATGCATAAAGAATGTATGTGGGTTACATGAAAATATTATGCCATTTTAAAAATAAGGGACTTGAGCATCTGCAGATTTTTGGTATCTGTGGACTAGATATCCTGGAACCAATACCGTTGGGCTACCAAAGGATAACTGTACTTCTTGGTATTCTTTTATGTGCAGTTACAGAGAAATTAGAGGACTTAGTCTTGATAATTACAAATCTTCCAAATAAGTGGAAAATATAATATAGATAATATTGTCCTGAATCTCCCAAATAAATGAATGTATAATACAGACTATAGGTATATTGTCCTTCGTTTAATACATAAACTATCTTAGCTGTGTGGAGGTATAGATATGCAAGGGATGAAGGATGAAGCTTACTGTCTAGAATAAGTTGAAGAAATTTTAAGAAAGAGTTGGTCCTAGCAGAAGTGTATAGAAAATTCTAGAGTTCTTGGAGAGACTTATCTAGAATTTCTCGTAAAATCACTGGACTTGTTCCGATTCATGGTTTCATGGTTTTTGCTTTTTTTTTTTTTTAGATTTTGATAAGTTTTTCACTGGATTTTGGAAACTTTGCCCCTTGGCTGTCATGGATTCAGTACTTAAGTATCCCTCACTATGGTTATATGGTAAGTTGTCCTCATCTGTCATAGGAAATGTATTCCCAAGCTGGATGCAACAAAAACAATGCCTATCCATATTGCTTTGACCATGACCAGTGAAGGTGTCCTATCCAGCAGTTACCTTTTATGACTGAAAATCTCCTATTATCCTCAGTTAGTACAAACTCCAGGAGTCACATGGGATTTTCCCCAATCACCTCATTGTTTGAGGAAGATGAAGGTTGTAGAGAAATTAGGGAAAATAGAAGAAGCAAAAATAAGACCATAATATACTCTTAACTGTATTGGCTTTAGCAAGCCAATCAACTCCAAAGTGACTGTCCATCCATGTATAACCAAATTTCTAACTCACATAATTACAACTAGTTTTGAGGAAAACATAATTATCATAAATCAACATTACCTTTGATCACCACTGTATTATTTTAGTTGTACTGTTTATGGGACTATAAAATTGGGAAGAGATGAAGGAATGACTTCTTGGCCAATGGGAAGCAACATCCCAAGCTTAGGCCTCTTGATTTCCAGGGAAAATAAGGTATTTTGTGGGAAATAGACTATGAATATGAGACTTTGGCATATTATAAATACAAAATTAAGATTAGACTTGACATCATTGGGATAATTTCTGGGAAACTTTTGGAATCCAGGTCTGTTTCACTTCTGTTCCCCCTTGTTATAGGCTTTGCAGTATAATGAATTTGGGGGACAAAACTTCTGTCCAGGACTCAATACAACAAAAAGCAGTGGCTGTTCCACCTATGTGATGTAAGTTTGTGCTCAATGTCACAAAGGGTTTGATTACTCCTATGATGTGATTAAGAAAGGCCCCCAGGCTCAAAGCTGATTTGATTCCTTTCAAGGCTAACAAAACTTCCTGATTCTAAGTTTATTCACTTGAAATATGAGTCCTTGTACAGTAATATATATGAACACCCATACAATTCCTGTATTGAACATAAAATTGTGTTTAAGTTTAATGTGGAGACATATTTGTTTTGAGCCTTTTGAGAAATTGTTCTGATGTTTTAGTTGTGGGATTCAGTTCTTATTTTTTTCAGAACTATTGATTTTGAAATTAATTGCTTTGACAGTTTAGTGAAGGATCATAGTCTCTGATCACTTGGATTCTGTGCTACCAGTGAGCCCATCCCTTGGAGATTAGTAATAGCTCAAAGAATAGCAGTAGCATAAAAGTGGTTAACGTTGCTTTGCTGAGATCCCGGCCCTTCTTTTTGTTCACACTTATGGGAAATCAAAGCCTGCATAGTTGTGTGTGTGTTTGTGTGTGTATATGTCTATACATTGACTCAGTATACTCCTTATCAAAGGCTATATACTCTAGAGAAAGAAATACATATTTCAGTTAGTTTACAAAAAAAATCTATTTTTGAATAATGTCATTAAAACTGAAGTGCAAATTTCAATCAATTTAGAAGATCTCATTTTTAATTTTTAATACTACTTTTGTTTTCTATGATTGCTGTTATCTTTGACTTTAACAGATAAATTACCAAGGGGAAAGAGAATCTAGCATGCTCAATCTCTCCTAGATTTCTCAAATGTATGGAATTAAGTCTTTGTAAAAACACAAACCCTATTGTTAATGATTGATAAAGCCTCTTCTAAGAGGAGTTTTCCTTAACCACTCTTTTTGTTTTGACCTGGGCATAGTCTTTGTGACAAAAAGTTAGTGCCAGGCTATTAGTCAGGATGAAATGGACGGGAAACATTAGACCACATAAGGAGAAACTACCACAGGCTTCATGCTCACAGAAGGCTCCTTCACATAAGAGAAAATAAGAAGCTCCTCTAATAGCACAGAGAGGTTAAGGATATTTTTGAAATGGCTGAATTCCAAGAGATGCACAAGAATGGCAGCAGGCAATAATTGTGACTGCACAAGGTGTTTTTTATTAAGAGCCACTTTTCTACCTTGTGGCAGGAATGCTCCATCTTGCTGTGTTCCAGCTGCTACCTAAGTCTGATTCCTGGGTATCTTTCTGTAGTGGAGTGTCTGTGATGATTATTACCATCATGGTACAAGAGCTGACAGATCCTGACTGCCTAGAAGCATTTGTTTCCTCTATCTGTAGTTGTAGAATTCTTGCCTGTGTTTTTTGGATAACTATTCTGTGGGTGAGCCAAACCAGAAGGAACTTTTGATGCTCTCAGTAAGGTGTCATCAGTTAAAGCTGAGCTTTTACCCACTAGGAGTGGTGAAAAGTTCCTTCATCAATACTTCCTTTGAGGAGAGTAGCATTATAAATTTGAAACGGAATGAATCTGAGGAGACTAGAACTTGGTTCATTGTGTGACTGTAAACTTGGCCAACTTCATTCATTCTTATTAATGAATCCTCCTCTTTGAGATGTGTGTAATACTTATACCCCCTTGGGTTATTTTAGGAATTCCCTAACTTACTAGGTACAAGGTGCTTAGCACAGTATTTAGAAAAATTTTAAGCACTCCATGATAGGTATTATATATGAAGTGATGATTTCATACGATTTGGTTACTTATTGGCTTCTAAGAAAGAAATAGTGAATATATTGAGTAAACCTTGACAGATGCTACAAATGTAATCAGAAATTTTGTGTTGAATTTTAGATGTACTGGTGAAGAATACTTGACAGTCCAAGGCATTGATCCATCTCCGTGGAGCTTGTGGAAGAATCACCTGGCTTTGGCTTGTATAACTACTATCCTTCTCGCAATTACCTACCTAAAATTGTTACTTCTTAAAAAAAAGATTCTTAAAATCCCCTTTAATTTACCATGAATTACCCTAATATTAAAAAGGAACACCGCAATTTATTTCACCAATGCAGATATTTTTGCCTTTGATCAGTTGCCTGCATACTGTTGTTCAGAAAAAAAATATTTTTAATAGAAAATATTCACAAAAATCACAACAAACTGAATTACACATGAAAGAACCCAAGCCAAAACAACTGACCTGTTATATTAGCTCATCTCATCAAACAGTAAAGAAGTCCAGTCTAATTTATTGATCTGAAAAGGAGAATTAAATTACTGAAACACTTAGAAAGTTAATAATATCTCTAGTATGAGTTTTCTCACCTTCAAAATGCATGGAAGGTTAGTAGACCTCTAGTTTTAATAGATGATGAATCCATGATCTGCCATTCTATAATAAATAACAGATATATATTAATGCTGTATTAAAATATGAAATCTAAAATGTGTTGTAATAACCTGTGTTATTTCTAGGGGACAAAAATCTATGATGATATTAAAACACATCTTGATGAGGTTATTGATGATGTTGGAAGTTAGTGATACTTCTCTAGTGAAAATGTAAAACCTCAGGAGTCTCAGCAGGGGGCTTTGGGTCATAGTTAGAATAGAGACCAAAGGTTTGGGGATGTAACTCCTGTGCCATTTCTGAGACACTCTACTCAGAAGTCACTTTACTTCCCTGGTTGAGTCAGTGGTATATGCATCAGATTCTCCTGAGAGCTCTGTTAAGACACAGATGCCTGACCCTGCTTGTCCCACCATAGCAACACATGCAGAGCCAACATCCTGAAACACACCAGGGATGGATTTGGTCATTTCCAAGGTCCTTTCAGCTCAGAAAACTTTGGAATTATGATTCAATGACTGTTATATCTGGGCCTACACAGGATTCCCCTATATACCTCATTGATTTCCACATACCATCTTCATTCTATCAATAATGTCATATTCTTGTTACTATGTGAACATCAAGGCCAATGAATTTTTTGGGTTTTGACTACAATTCCAGCTTTTTATATAACTATGTTTTACTAAGTACAGACTTCCTTATTATGCAGAGAAATGCATATCTATACCTTGTGCTCAAAATATACCTGCCAGAAGAAAGAGAACAGTAAAAATTACTAACATATACATTTTAATAAGAATTTAATAGCATCTACAAATAAATTATTATGTTTATCACCCTTTTGCATTATGATTGACTTTTTGTATAGTGTTTCATAGTAATAAGAAACATATAACATAAAATTTATCATCTCTATATTTTAATTAAGGTGCATTTTTAAATTATGAATTTATTTTTCTATGAAGTAGAAAGAAAAATGTTAGTTTTAGATATTTAAGAATATGACTATAATCTTTATAAAATTTTTTTTTGTTCTTGGATATCAGAATTAATCTATAATGGATAGGACCAATTAATTTGGTTTAAACTAAAAGGAACCACAGAAATAAATGAATTTCTGTTTCTATTTATACTCCAGTTACTTTTCCAGACAGTCAAACAAGAGTATAAAAAGCCTGTGGCTATGGAAGGCTACTTGGTAAGTTGGGGAGGGAGGAAAAAAGGGAGAAAAAGTGAGTAGTTTGGAGAGAGATGTTAAAGAAGAATATATTCTTCTTCTCCTGACTTTGAAGTCATCCTATATATATTTAGATTTGAATTTTATTAACATCCATAGCAAATATACATTTGAAAACTGAGATTACTCATTTATGAAATGTTTTTCACTATTCCAGTGCTTGCTCAGTAGGCGTTAGAAGTGAATCTTCAAGGTGGCAGGAATGGAGCTCTCAACTGGTCCTAAAACAGCTGGGGCTGTCACAAAGGCTGAGGTACTGACAGCACTGCTGGTGCTAGAGCTGTCAGCAGCAGGAGCTGATGCTGGGCTCTTGGTATGTTTATGACATTGTAGGAGAGCAGATGAGTCAGCAAATGGGTGTCAAGATGATAGTGTGCAATAGTTGAGTGATCGTCCCTAACATGAGTGGGGACCATGTCTTGGGCTTTAGGTCCTAATACAGGCATTAACTTTGCAGAAATGTTTTTGTATTATCTGTTTTTGCCCTTTCATGGCAAAGTAGTTATGACAAAGGCCATTGTCACCAACAAAGCCTAAGTATTTACTATCTGTTTCAGTAATTTTTTTTTTTTTTT
>NW_026000349.1:280634-303866 GCF_001458135.2 Marmota marmota marmota
GCACCTTTTATACAAAACATAACACTATCTATTTCTTTATATAACTTTGCAAACATCTACATATCTATTTCTTTATATAACTTTGCAAACATCTACATTAAACCAACAGAGCTTGCAGTATGCTTATATTTAACTACAAGACTGACTAGGATTAATAATAAAATTTATATTCATAGCATTAATTCATTCAAATACATCTTTTAGCCAGGCATGGGGTGCAAAACTGTAATCAACCTAATTGAGAAAACAGGCAATGAACAAAATATACTTGTTTCCCATTAAGTCAAAATATAAAATTTTAAAGGTTTGATCGGAAACATACAGAAAGGGAAACTCAATTCTGTAACAACTCTAGAGTATATATTCAATGTTACCAGGAATCAGGGAAAAAAGGGCTCAATCTCAACTCATTCTATCAGGAAGTAGATGTTACCAGTGCTGGTGAGGTTATGGCTTAAACTGGAGTCCTAGTACACATAATTAGATTATCCTGGGCAGTCATTCTGGTGGGCAGCCTGATAGTCCTGGGTAAAATATTTGTTCACTTCACTCTTATCACTCAAACCCTTATTATACCTCCAGAGAGGAACACATGAAAAGTTAACAAGGGAATTATGTTCATGCAAAGATTTTGAAATGATGGCAATAGAACCAAACATTCACTATAGGAATGCATAAGTAAAATATGGTGGGTTCATACTAGCAAATACTACACAAATATCAGAACAACTTACTCTATTTACATAATACAGAAGAAATATACTGTAATAATTAAGACATGTATACTACATTAGTAATGTATAAGGAAAGAAAAGATCCTGTATTATAGTATAAATTCACTTACTTATACTAGTTAAAGCCCATTAATTATAACACATGAACAAAACATTTTTCTACATATCCAAAATCATCAGAAGGGCCCATTTTGGGAGAAATGACAGTAATGGAACAGTATACAATTGGAGAGAAATATATATCTTAGCGGTGCATAAGATAAAATGGCTAAAATATTTATTGGGGTTGATATGAGAAACACATGACACAACATCCAACAAAAATCCAAATCATTAGTGAGGCATGGGGTGAACAACTTTAATCACAGTTACTGGGAAGACAAGCAAGAGGATTAAAATTTCCAGGGCCAGCGGGGAAACCTATCTTAAACCTGTCTTTAAAAAAGGCTGAGGATGAATTCAATGGTAGAGCACTTTCCTAGACTAAATGAGGGTTCAATATCCAGTAGAGAAATTTTTTTGTTGTTGTTGTTAATGCACAGGATGCATTTTACTAGAAATCTTAGAGGTAGAAAACAGAGTAACTGACCAAGAAACTGTCTAGTATACTTAAAGACTTTGGACAAATATGCAAATAAACTATCAAGATAAAATAGGTCATCTACCATGGCTTTACTAAAAATATTTTTAGTTGGGACTCAAATTGAGACATGGAAATTTGATTTTCAAACCTTTATAATCGTATACTTTGATCTAGTGGAAAACAAATGTGTTTTCTTCAGGTACAGAAGAGCCATTAGAACATGTTATTTCATATGTCTTTCTAAATTATATTTTTCTAAAAAAGTCTGGACTCAGATAATAGACAAAAATAACAACTTTATTTGCAGTTGAACATTCTATTCTGCAGTATGCTTATATTTAACTACAAGACTCACTAGGATTAATAGTAAAATTTATATTCATAGCATTAATTCATTCACTACATCTCTTTAGAGTTGAAGTTCATAGGCATTAGATTCTCTGGGAACACTTACTGCCTCCAATGGTTAATGTACATTGCATTTCTCCAAGCTTTTTAGTTTTCTAAACCACTTGAGAGCTTTTAAGTGTAACTTACAAAGGGTACATAGCTTATTTTTTATAACAATTCCTAACCATAATCCTTTAATTTTCTGGGTAACTTACTGAGTCCCAATCATTATGGCATTTGTTGGTTCATAGTGAAAAGTGGCATATATTCCCTTTTTTCATCCTTTGAATGCATACAGCACAAGTGGCTAATACCAATATTTCAATGAAATGCCCTTGTCTTTGTAATGCTAATATTATGTAATAAAATTCTATTAGTCACCTTAATTACATCTTGGGTGTATATGTGCCCCAATAATATTAATATATCCTTTAGTCAGTACAAGAACCAGCAGTTGATCTGGGAATGAAGCTTAGTTGTAGAGTATTTACACAGGATGCTCAAGGACCTGGGTTAAATCCCTAGAATCATTAAAAAAATCAGTTCATAAAAGAAAAAAACCTATAGATGATTCATATAACAATCCTTTAGGAATTGCAAAATTGATGCCATTTTGACTTGTTACACTGGCAAAATACATTCTGTTTTAATCAGAGGATTTGTTTTCCTTCTAGAGACCAATTGAGATGTATGTACCAAGTCCTGTCCAGATTTCTTATTGGCCATATAGGGTAGTTAAAAGGACTGTGGGTTGAGCATAATTTATTTTAGTCAATTCATGCTTGGTGTCTCTTATCTCTGGATAACAATTTGGAATACATGTTTGGTGTCCCTTATCTCTTGATAACAATTTGGAAGCTGGCACTGTTTAGTGGTGACTATATAGAGAAGCTCAGGAAAATCAATAGGAGAGTGTTTAGCATGCCTCCTTAATATTGGCTTTACAGCTCACATGTTTAATCTCTTGATAATAAAATGAAACTCCCTTACTATGTTTTATGGAAATCTATGCCATTAGATAAGGATATCAATTACATATTAAAAAATGGGAGGTATGAACACCAGGTAGTGGATAGGCAGCAGTTGTCTAAACTGAAGCATAAGTGTTGACAGTTGAACCCTTACTGTTTTTCCCATCACACCCACCAATAGCAGTTAACTTGCCCAAGATTTTGTCAGGAATACAATAGATCAATGTATATTCAGCTTCCACATCCACCAATACTGTTGATTGCAATGTTTTTGTAGACCAACGTACTGCTAATTTTATATATGGCCTCCAGTCCAGATACACAATTCAGATGCCTGAACCTTGACCCCCAACTTACTCATCCTTTAAGCAAACAGCCAAAAATTCATCAGGCAAGTTCATGGTGCTTTTATTATACCTCTTTTTTTAAATTTTATTGTTTTTTTAAAGAGAGAAAGAGAATTTTTTTAATATTTATTTTTTAGTTTTCTGTGGACACAACATCTTTATCTTTATGTGGTGCTGAGGATCGAACCCTGCGCCCCTTGCATGCCAGGCGAGCATGCTACCGCTTCAGCCACATCCCCAGCACCTATTATACCTCTTAATAGCAGGAATTTGTCTTTGCCTCTTTTGGGAGCAGGAGTTAATTTATTATTCATGACTATCTCCTCTTTCTTTTCCTTCTTGGAAGATAAGGGTAATTGCTTCCATAATTGTACCAGAGTGGCATTAGGTTGCTTATCTATTTTCTTTTCCTCCACTCTTGTTTGTATTAATTCTACCCACACCTGTTCACAGGAGAATTGAAGGGGTCCTTCCCAATTTTAGATGGATTTTATGGGGCTCCATTTTCTGCTACAATCTTTCTATCTCTCCTAGATTAGCTATCATTTGTGTGATAAATATGAGAGACTGCATTCCCACTATGTGACAGATGGATTTCTTCAGATGATTTATGAGTACATTTATTTACTATATAATGAAGATTCCCACCTACATATTGGAGAAAAGGGAAATGTCCAGTTTCGGTCCCCTTTACCCAAATAATCACATTCCTTGAAGCTCTTTTTTATCTCACCATCATGAACAACAAGCCTTCCTAGGCACTGACCAATAATTACCCCAATGACATGTAATTGTGCCTTATAACTATAGAGTGGTGTATTTAGTGATATTTCTCCACAAGTTCATAGAATCATCATCACAGTGGGATTAGGATCTATTTTTTTTGCCATGGTATCCTCAGCATCTACCACATCTCACACTGTATGATATAAGTATAGTATACATTATATATTATAATATGTAGTATACACAATATATATTATTTATGGAAATATAATGGTGGAGTATCTATTTGAACATTAGGGCTATCTTATTCTGAAGGACTAATAAATCTTTATCAATTAAGGGAGAATCTTAATATTCTATAGCATATATGAGAACAGAACATAGAATACATATAAGTTCCTGGCCAAAGGCTCCATTTTCAGGACTGATAATTTCAGTTGGAATGTTGTCCAACTTCTCTTTCCCAACAGAGGCATCTAACATTCTATATTGGCTTCCAAATTGATAATTGATGCATACACATGTCTCTGCTGAAATGGTTAAAGGGTGGGTCATCTGAGCAGACTTTTAATAGCAGACAGGGTCTGAGACAGGCTTTCAAAATGGTGGCAAGATGAAGCTTGCCTACTTACTCCCCATTCAATAATGCAAGTGTCACATAAGTGTCTCTGTACTAGGAGGTCTTTTCCTCTGTGTGTGGTGGTAGTCATTTCTATCTCAGGCATTTCACACCCCTGTGGGTTATTTTTAAATGGAGGATGGGATGAATGCACACCAGGCAGTCAGCACAGAAATATGAGCAACCCTACAGTTTGCTTCTCATTGGCTAAAAAATGATTTTGTATTGAGAGTAGCCTCTATATCTTATCTATTATCTATCATTCATCTATCCATCTATCAATTATATATCTATCATTTATCTTTATGTGAGGACTTCAAGAAAAGCAATCTCTTGTGCAGTAGTATAAAATTATTTTAATATAAAAAACAAGGTCTTATTTTCATGTTGTGATATTTGATCTGATAAAACGATTGAATAACCTGGAAGGTTCTGCCTATTAAGGCACAGCATTCAAATGAGACCTCATTTGAGCAGTTCAAGTCACCACAGTTATGTTCCTCATGTAGGTGACTGATAAACTGAAAACTAGAAGGCCAGGGTCAACTGAAGGATCCACTGAAGGACGCTCAGTTCCTGGATTGTGGCTCTTTAGGATACATTCCGGTGTCCCCAAGTTCTAATACTACCAATGTTACAGGATAAAAAAGAATTAAACTTCCCCTAGTGTTTGTTTCTTTTTTTTTTTTTTTTGACTTTTACAAAATGTTTATTCTTTTAATTCCAATGAACTCACAGGGGGTTAACACTTTGTTTCATTTCCACCAACTGCAGCATTATGTAAGTAAAGCAAAATAAGCACTTTTATCATAGATGTAAGCCAATGATTAATAAAACTTTCTTTTTTTAAAGGACCTAAACTTCCCCCAAATTTCAGCGAATTTTATTGTATGTCTCTTTTAGAAGTTGATTTTAAAAATAGTGTGTAGGAAAGTTTCAAACTGTGTAAATATATTATACCATGTTATCAATCCACCAAATCAAAAGCAACTGCCAAGCTAAATAATAAATTACAAAGAAATAATAATTCTGGCTTGTACAGAAATGTGCAGTGTTTTCAAAGCTCTTAACAGTTATCCACTAATACAAATCTCCAAAGCTTAACTTAGAATTGAAAGCAGTTTCACAGTAACATTTTTAACCTCCATTTACATTCACTTTAATATATTAAAGATGTTTATTCTATGCCACAATGGTGCTTTCCAGTGTTCACAATTTACAGTTTCAATTTGTACATATGTAACTCATTAACATAAGGGAAAGTTATTCCTGTTACAAACTATCCCTAAGAAGAAAAATAAAACCCCACCCTACATAGAACTCTGAACATGGTATGACTTAAAAAACAGATTAATGCAACATGGTTTTTAATATTTTATCCATTTTCTAAATACCAGCATGTAAACTTGCCTATTTAATATATGACAGCTACAATTTTATTCACTGAGAAATTCTGCATCAATTTTATTTAACCATCTTTATCACCTTATCATAAAAATCTCTTGACTTGCTGTTTCTGTTTCAGTGAATTCCAAACTGTATATATATATATATAGGTTGGTTTTTTTTTTTTTAATTTTAAGACGAAGGAAGCAAGGTGATATACACTGCAAACAGAAAAAAGTCCCCCCCCCAATTAAGCCTTTATAAAAATTTTCTCTTCTATACTATTTAACACTTTTAAAAAGTCAGTTAAATTGTTTCATCTTTAACAATAAACAAAATATTACTGGAGAGTCAGTCTGCCCCACCTTTCTGGGACCTAAAATTCTGAGTATGTGAACAGAATAAAATACTTCAGTGTTAAATCCCCAAATTTATAACTGTTATACGATTTGACTGGATTAATTAAAATATACAGAAACATACAATTCAAATTCAATAGGTGGTTGGTTATTTTACTTTTGGGGGTAGGTAGTCAAAAAACAAAGAGTAACAAATGAAATAGCAAAAAAGTTTTGTTTCCCATCTTAAAGGTGAAGGGAGGGGTGACAACAGATCACAGGGCAGTTTAAACCTTTAAAATCCATTGACCTATCATTTCAGGTCCAAGATGAATTTCTGAATTTTGTTGAATAGCCCCCCATTCTTTCCTTGAGTATCAAACTGATTGGTAGTCACATCTCCAAGAATAATTAGAGCTTAACAGTCTGTTGAATGAAATATTAATAAAGTTGAAAAGACAGACTAAATTCAAACTAGAATAAAAATCTACTCAAGTATTACATTCAGTTTTCAAATCATTTACTAATGTGACAACAGATTTGGCTTAAATCACTCTTGCACACACTCACAACCACAGACACCCCAATTACTGATCTGCTCTGCAACACAAGGCCATATAATCAGAGATGACATTCTCCAAGCCAAACATTAAATAGATTAAAAAAAGTAATTTCTAATTTTTACAGAAATGCTTCTTCAAAAAAATATTTTCTTACTCCCTCATCTCCTATACTGAAGGATGTATACTGCTTTTTTTTTGTTGTTGTTTTGTTTTAATTTCTCAAGCTAAATCTGAACACTCAAAATTGATTCCAGGCAGAAAATCTTTGTAAATTAAAATCAAAAACAAAAATAGAAAAATTATATTTTATATATGTGTATATATATATTTATTTATATATATATATATATATATATATGTATTTATACTGATTGGAAGCCTCCAGCATTTTAAAATCACTTTAGAGATGAATTTTGGGATTCTACTCCTCACAATTCCAAAATCCATAATGATTTAAGGATATATTTTGTTTCCTTCCTGGCAACCCATTCCCCTCCAAAACAGTTCAATATAGCCACGGCTCAAGTTTAATGGGAAGAGAGAAAGTTTTTGAATAGTTTTGTTTTTTTGATTTTACTTTGGTGATCTGGGTGGCACATATTGCTCTTTGCCATTACGTCGAGTCACTCCCTGAGGTATAGCCCTATGGCTAAACTGGCGTCTCTGTTCCCTGATTTTTCCAGATGCTCCCCTGGGAATGGTATTGCCTCGGAAGCCAGAATAATCCTTACTAGCCCTTGCTTCTGGCTTCTCATGTGATTTCTCAATGGACTTCTCAGGAGCTCCAGTCTCTTCATTTTTGGTGGGAGACACAACATTGGAGCGAAGTTCCCGTAGTGGCTGCACAAGAACTGGAACTGGCTCTTTAGGGGGCTTCTGGCACACTTTGGCATAACTTAACTTTCGAGGTTCCTGTATGGTCACAGCTCCGGATGCATTTGTGTTACTATTACTTGGTGAAGCAGTATTTGCCTGTGGTGTCTTTGCAGTGCTTGGGGAAGAAACTGGTATAGTCATATGATTGAGAACATCCTTCTGAACAGTGGATTCCTCTATTGGATCCTTTTCTTTCTGAGTTGTGCTTAATGCAGGAAGCTCAGCTGTACATTGAGGACTTGTACTCATATTGAGTTGCAGGGCAGAAGTACAGTCTGTTTGCTCATCTTCTACAGGTACTGGGCAACTAACTCTCAAGTCTTCATTATTCTTTTCTTTGTAGACACCTTTAACAACATCAGACATTCTATTCTCCAAAACAAGTTCACCTGGCATTCTTGATGAACTTCCAGGTAATGGAGGAAAATTTGAAGCTAGTAAGTCAAACTTTGGTGTAGGAGCCTTTGTTTCAGCTGTTGAAGGATGGGGTCTTGGGATTCTGTTATCTTCTCATCGTCTTCGACCTCTGAAAACAGTTCTCCGATTTTTTTGGAATGGTCGACCAACATTCATAGCAGCAGCATTTGTTTTATAAGATCCTGGTGAATTAAAGCCATTCACAAAACTACCATTGGGAAAGGGAGCCAGTGGCATTTCAAAGTAAGGTGCAGGACTTGGAGACCAAGACTGAGGCACAATACTATAGACTGAGTATTGTTGATGAGGATTATATACAGGCTGCATAAAGACTGGTGAGGCATACTGTGCTTGAGTTTGAATTGGTTGACTATACATACTAGAATCCATTAATCAATAACCATTCTTAGCAAAAAAAGTATTGATGGCTTTTATCCTTGCCATGATTGGCTTGCCCTGAAACGTTTTAACTTCTTCTCTTAAATATTTAAAAGCCTGTTGTGCATCTGTGTCTGACTGAAAAGTGATATACCAGTTGCTATTATGAGCAAACTCACAGCTTATCACTTTGGGGCAGTTTTCACTTTTAAACAAAGCTTTCACTTCCTCTACTGGTGTTGTTTCAGGAATCTCTCTGAGAATGACAATACAATGTTTATGACTTGGTCTCACCTTCTCACCCTTCTCATCAACTTGTACCATAGGAGAAGATCTCAACACTTCAAGAATTAGATCAGGATCTGTGGTCAATTTTTTTATCTCTTCCATGTTGGCAATTGTCCAAATTGGGATGAACTGATCACTATCCCTCTGAGATATCAAATAAAGATCCTTTGACAAGTTTTCTCGTGAAAAACAGAATTCTAATTGTTTCTTTAGACATTCTTTTAGGTCTTCTGTGGAAATTGTTGAACTGCTTTCTCCAGAAACATCATATATTTGGTAACTCAGCTCTTCAGGTCCTAATATCATTCCATCAGTTGATTCTTCAATGCCTGTAGTGTTTCTTGTGGTTTCACACGATGGAGAATACATTACTTCATATTCCTTACACATATCTTCTGAAAGCTCAGCATTTCCTTCAGGATGAGACCCCGATGTGGCTGCTGTTTCATGCCAAGAGCTTTCAGTTCCATGAGCTACAGTAGTGGCATCAGGAGTTCCAGGAGGAATTTCTTGCCATGCTTTGGCATTAGGATTTAAACCAGTTCCTTTAGATGTTACCTGCTTCTCCCTCCGGGGTCCCACATGTTGCTTGCCTTCCTCCCAGAGGCCCCGTGAGGCCTCGCCTCACTCCCCCCCCCAGTGTTTCTTTAAAATGTAAAAGGGAGAGGACATTTCAGAGGGTTAAAAATTAGCTATAGATAGGCTTGTTGGCACATGCATATAATCCCAGTTACTCAGGAAGCTAAGGAAGGAGGATCAAAAGTTTGAGGAAAGCATGACAAATTTAGCAAGATCCTGTCAAATAAATAAATAAATAAGGTAGGGGTTGTGGCTTGGAGGTAGAATGCCTAAGGGTCCAATCCCCAGTACAGAGAAAATAAACAAAGTTTTATGCTCGTGAGTGGCTGTGAAGGTGCTGACATTAAAGTTAAAAAAAAAAAAGCATGTGAGAATATTCTATTATTGAGATAAAGTACTATTTGGGGTAATTATAAATTTGTACTTGCTCTAATTTTTTTTTCATTGATTAAACACACTTAAATGGATAAATTAAAGACTACAAAGATGATATTTGATTAAGGTCTGCAATGGAAAATAACATGAATTTTCTAAAATCAATTTTGTCTGCTCTTTGCCATGATGGGAAGTAAAGTGTGAGAAAAAAGATGCTCATTTATAAACATGGAGCCTATATCACCACACTATAAACAATAGTGTACATACTAAAGAATGAAGTACAAATGTAGTAAAATACAGTGGATCTGAAACTTTATTAACTTCCTAAACTCTGCCAAGTTGATATACCAAAATGATGCAGAACTGAGAGAAGATATAAAAACAAAGCAAAACATCAGAATACAATATTGAAGAATACCCAGCTGTTAATGTAATATTTCTTAAAGATGATTTCACATTTCAGGCAGTTGTGGCAGTTGTGGAGAGCTGCCAAATAATAAAAATGTCAATATCATTGAAAAAGTCTTGCTACTTATATCAGCAATTGAAGTCTTCTGGAAGGATAATATATTTTCATTCTACCTGTTATTTCCCTTCAATTAATATGAAAAATAATTATTATTAATTGATGTGGCTCTGTGAATCCATGTACAATCTGGGTAAACCATGATAACTCAATTTTTTACAATGGTTACCCTGGATCTGAAAATTTAAATTTCTTAAAAGAAAAACAAAAAAAAATTTAAAGAATTACCAGAATTGCATATGTTCAAAAATCTAATATTTTCATTCACTCAAAGTGAGATCAAAGTTGATTTGTATTTCCAGGGTCAGGTTTTCATAAATCATTTCAATTTCTGACTTTTATCAAACAGTAATTAACTAGAGATAACTCTGCCCACATACACAAAAAGCCCTATCAATCAATTATCATAGGAGTCCTCTCCTTTACTAACTACTAACTCCTTCATACATGGGACAGAAATCTGATGCTGGCTAGTTTTCTTTTGTTCGGTTTTGTTTTCTGCAAGTATGGGAACTTAGAAAAAAAGATAAAAAATTCCTTTGCTGTTCTAAGATTTGTCTAAAATATTAGAAACATCTTTTCTCTTATTAAATAAGTTTAAGTTCTAAGTATATGACAACAGTTTTCAACAGGAATGAAACTATACAGGGATGTCTTTTCAGAGACTCCAGACCAAACTAGGTGCTAAAAAGACCTTGGACTATGGAAAAGTGCTGGTTTTCTGTAGCTGTTTCATTATATCTCAGTGTGCGAGGGCAGGTAGCATAGACATCAACATTTAATAATGGATTGACTTCTTTGCATTTGTGGGTCCCATTTTGAGTGACAATTTTTAACATTTCATAGTGACCAAGTGGCAACCATGAATATTTCTTCATCCTTGAAAAGGACGTGATCTCACATTAAATATTTTCTTCTTAATTATATAAACACTGAAGTCAGCAACCTGAGCATAGAAGGTGTGGAATATTAACTGGGCATATCTTTGCCACCTCTAGATAGTCATGGCAGACTCATGGTCATGTTAAAATTGGAATTTGAAGAACTGTAAAGAGGGAAGACATAAAAAAAAGATTGGAAAAGCCCAGTGGTATAGACATATAATGGCATATTTTTCATCCATAAAAAGGAGTGGAATTTTAATATAAGCATGAGTCTGGAATCATGCCAGAGAGAGATCAAAGATGGTGGATTAGAAGAGGGTTGCACGTTTTAGTTGCTCCATAGCTTGGGATTCAAGAAGCAGGAGTTCTGCTCCTCACAAAGCTCTGTGACAAAAGGAATTCACTGAAATTTGATACTGGAAAGTCAGAGAATCACAAGAAACCAAATTTCTGGATTTTTATAACAGAGGACAAGAAAGCGTGCATTAGAGCCAAAGCAGTGGTGGCAGCAGCGCGAGTTCCCCACAGAGTGGAGGGGAAACACAAACAGAAAGACAGAAGTGAGGCACACAAATTCAGCATGAGAAAATCTGTGGAACACAAAAGCAGTCTGAACTTAGCAAAACTCCCAGAGCTGGTGTTTAAAAGTGCTCTGAGTTTCTCAACTGGAAGAGCTGAGGCAGGTAGCCATCTTGAAGATGTCACGTTGCAGCATGCTGCCACAGGAACCCAGGTCATAGCAAATATTGCAATACTGTGCTGGCAAGGACCTACAGTGTGGCCTAGGGTGTGTCCATTAGAGTGGGATTGAAACAGGCCTAGAGAAGATTGTTCCCAAGGGGACTCAGGTTAGGGATATGGAGGAGAATGTGGCTCATTTTCCCTCTGAATCTGGCTGGTTTATGTAACCAGCTGAAGAGAGTTGGGAAGCTAAACAGGCAGGCATGATTACAATAGGAACTGAGCCTGGGAAGGCCATGTTCATGGATGGTAAAGTCTGTAAGAGTTGTAGAAATTTGGTTATCTCATCCTGTGAGTGGAGTTCTCAAGAGGCCTGTGAGATTGAGACACTCAGCAGAAATAGAAATCTGCTTGGTCCTAGGAGATAGCACCTGACAAAATTTCAAAGGTCTGATCAGAGCTTAACCCCAACTGTTGGAAATTCCCACTTAGAAATTTGCATCAGCCCACCCTAGGTGTACATCAATCTAGTCTGTCTGGACTAAACCCCTGTGGACAGTACTTCACATTCTATTCTGATTCATACTGGAGAGAAGGGAAGCTAAGAACTATTTCAAACAGCTTCAGTTCCAGGCTGCTCTAGTTGGCAACCTGGTTATCTGTTTCCTTGTTTTGATTAGCCAAATTAATCAAAACAAGGAAAGAGAATATCCAAATTAATAAAATGAGAGAAGAAAACTGAAATATTACCACAGATATCTCTGAAATTCAGAGGATTATTAAATAGTATTTTGGAAACACATACTCCACTAAATTGGAGAATCTAGAAGATATTGATAAATTCCTAGACATATAGGACCTACTACAATTTTTGTATCCTACTAGGAGGATATAAAAAAACCTAAACAGACCAATCTCATGCAAAACTATTGAAGTAGTAATAGAAAAGCCCAAGACCAGATGGATTCTTAGCTGAATTCTACCAGTCTTTTAAAGAACTCATGTCAATTCTTCTTGAATGATTCCATAAAATAGAAAGATAAAGAAGACCCCCAAATTCACTCTTTGAAGCCATATCACCTGATGCCAAAAATAGGTAAAGATGTTACAAGGAAAGTACAGATTAATATCCCTATTGAACATTGATACCAAAAACCTTTAATACAATATTAGCAAAGTGTTTTCAGAAACATATTCAGAAGATACTACACCATAATCAAGTGGGTTTCACCTTAGTGATGCAAGTATTTTCAACATGTGAAAATCAATAAATACAATTTATCAAATAAATAGAATTAAGGACAAAAGTAATATGATAATCTCAATAAATGTATAAAAAGACTAACTAAATGTAGTTATGCATTTATGTTAAGAAATCTGAAGAAACTAGGGATAGAAATAACTTAGCTCAACATCATAAAACTTGTGTATGAGAAACCCAAAGCACATATTGAGATGATTATGTGATTTTGTCCTTAATTATATATATATTTAAAAATATTTTTCTTCATAAATGCTTTTTTTTCTATCTATTTATTTATATGCAGTGCTGAGGATCAAACCCAGAGCCTTACATCAGCCAGGCAAGCATTCTACCACTGAAGCACAACTCCAGCTGCTTAATTAAGTTTTTGTGATGAATTAAATTTATTGATTTGCATAAGTTAAACCATCTTTGAATCATTGGAATGAAACCAACTTTGTCTTGATGTAAAATCTTCTTAATGTGCTGTTGAATGCAATTTATATTATTTGATTAGATTTTGCATCAGTTTTCCCCAAGGACATTGGTTTGTAGATTTCCTTCCTGTATATGTCCTGTGGTTTATAAATCAGGGTGATACTAGAATGAATTTGGAAGTGTTGCACCCCTTCTATTTCATGTAATAGTTTGAGGAGTATTGGCAGTAGTGCTTCCTTAAAATACTGGTAGAATTTTCAGAGAATTCCTGTCATCCTGGCCTTCTCTGTGTTGGAAGTCTTTATGTTACTGTTTAAATTACATTACTTGCTTTTGTTCTGTCTGCATTTTTTATATCCTCTAAGTGCAGTGTTTTGGGTTTTTTTTTTTGGGGGGGGGAGGCATATATCTACAAATATACCTATTTTTTCTACATTTTCCAATTTATTGATTTAAAGATTTTCAAAATATTGCTTAATAATCTTCTGGATTTCCAAGATGTCTGAGTGATATCCCTTTTCTTTCATTTTATAAATTTGGGTCTTGTCTTTCTTTTGGTTAGTTTGATTAAGGGTTTATTAGTCTGGTTTATCTTTTCAGAAAACTAACCATTCATTTCATTGATTCTTTGTATCTTCTTTATTCTCTATTTTATTAATTTTGACTCTGATGTTAATTATTTTATCAATTCTACTCATTTTATAATTTGTTTATTCTTGGTTTTCTATATCTTGTGATGCATTATTAGGTTGTTTATTTGGGACATTTATGATTATTTTATGTGGACACACATGGCTATAAACTTTCCTATTAGAATTGTCTTCATAGTGTCCCAGAGATTCTGATATATTTCTTCTTGGGCTATTCACCCCTTAGAGTTGGCAAGTGCCTTGGATATTAAACCAGTCCTTCTTTTGTGTTGCTTACCAAGTGGCTGGCAGGAGTGTTGGGAACAGAAATTGATTGAAATGGCTGTCAGCTTCATTGTTTACCAGCATGAGGTAGGATGCAATGGGAAGTACTCTCTATTGGAGTTCTGTCTGGACATATTAGATTGATTACAATTGTAGGGCAGGGTTGATGCAGAGTTAGACCTAAATAGGAAGTTCCAATGACTGACATCTAGGATCTGTGGAACTTTGTTGGCTGTTTTCTACTCCATAGAGATTAGATCAACACACTCTAGGGGTGGGCACAGGTTGATTTCTGCTGGTTATCTGAACCTCAGGGGCTTCCCAAAATTTCAACACATACTGTGGGCTAACCAATTTCCTTGGTTGAAAGAGGAAATACAGGTCTTGTACATTTTACCACCCATAAATATCCAAGTCTCCCTGAATGTAGTCCTGTCCATCTGTTCAGTTTCCCAACCCTCTCCAGATGGTTGTGCAAGCACCAGCCATAAAGGGAAAGAGAGTTTCACTCCCCTCTGAATCTCTGACCTGAATTCCCCTGTATGCAATCATCTCTGTTTTAATCACATTCAGGCCACATAGTATGTGCTAGCTGGCACACTGAGACAATATTTGCTATGATCTCCCAGGTTTCCCACAGCATGATCCAGCATGAGCCCCACAAGACTGCTCCCTGCTTCAGCTTTCTGCTCAGAAGTTGAGAAACATGGACAACATTTCACATACTGCTCACTGTGCCACCTCTAAATCAGCTAAGCTCAGACTGCCTTTCTGTTCTACAGGTGTTCCCATGCCAATTGGTCCACTGTGTTTCTCTCTTGTTCCATTTGTGTTATCCTTCCCTGCTTCAGTGCCCTGGTGCTACTGTCACAATCTAAAAAGGAACAAGCATTCTTTATTTTGTTTTATTTATTTTTAAAATTTATATGCGACAGCAGAATGCATTACAATTCTTATTACACATATAGAGCACACTTTTTCACATCTCTGGTTGTATACAAATATATTCACATCAATTCGTGTCTTCATACATGTACTTTGGATAATAATTCTTTCTTAATATACTAGACATTGGAGGTATGTTTACCAAAGAGCACACACACACACACAAAACCCAGAGAAATCCTTCAAATATGCATATGTGTCAATATAAATTTAAAATCACAAATATACATTTGAGAAATAGGGATTTTAAACCAGAAAAATATTGCCTCTCCAATTCAAACTTTATATAAGTATAATTTATTTGGAGATTCCCTAACAAACTAAAAGTGGAAATACCATATGCGCTAGCAACCTCACTAAAATGTATAAGGAAATGAAATCAGTATATTCAAAAGATCTCTGCACTCCAATGTTTATTGCAGCACTATTCAAAATAGCCAAAATATAGTATCAACCATAGTGCATCAACTGATTCATGGAGGGTGAAAACATGATATATAAGTATAGTAAAACAAGCTCTCGATGAGTCTCAAGGTGGTCCTCCTGACATTGTTGACCCTGGTAGGGCACGGAAGGGAGAATCACTTTCTAAGCTTTGCTGAAATGATTATGTCAGGTCACATAGGTCCTTTTCTTGGTAACCAAGACATCCAAACCCCACATTTGTTAATAGCAGTAAATATCTATCTATCTATCTATCTTACATGCCACTTGTGTAATATATCAGGAGGATTAGGGATAATTTTCAGACACCCTAGTAATATGCCCTCACCTGTTATTCTATAAATCAAAGTTGGTAGGAAAAGAACAGTCATCTTCTAGAGCTACATGACCTGCCATACCTAGAACTGTATTGGACTCTAGTTAAGGGTGTAGAATTCTAACATTCATATTCATGGAACAGGTATTGAACATGAAGATTAACAAGAGCCTAATTATTCTTCCAGAAAAGGAGCTCATAATGTCCCCAGGGAACAAGCTGCCTGAGCAGTTCCAATATAGAGATGGACACAGATATGATACAGTCTGCAGAGGCCGTCTGTGGATTCTGAGCCAATTGATGTGACAAAGCTGACATGAAAGTGTAGGGAGTGAAGTTTCCCAAAACACCTAAACAAGTTAATTGCTTTCAACTAATATGAAAGTAGAAGGTGCTTTGGATAGATTAATATAGAGCATTCTGCTATTTTCTCATCTGTGGGTTTGTAGTTTATCTTTAGGAATTTTGAAAAATTAATTAAAATATTTGAATTCTAAATAATGGTAGTTATGCATAATAAGTAAATATAGGTATCTTAGCTACTAATTTAAAAAATGTATCTCCTTTATTTTCCTGTTGCGTTCCAAACCCAATATTGACTTTCACTTTTGAAATTCTTGGAAACTATATATTGGCTTTGTTCAGTAAAAGCTAAGCAACAGATATCCTTGGTTGTACAGCACCCCCTGCTGGACAGCCAGAGAAACAAAGCCTTTCAGCTTTCAATGATTATTGAAACATCTTTAATGAGCAAACATGAACTTAGTTTCTCACCTTCCCTAAATCCTGGGCTGTCTCAACTCTATTTGAGTGACAATTCTACACACTCCAGAAGTCAGCTACATCAAAATTCTATGTAACTGGAATGTAAATGACCCCTGGATTTAGTGTCAGACAATTTGAGTCAGTGTTTCATCTTTGCTCCATCCTGTTTGACTCTGGGATTCATGATTCTGAGGCTTGGTGTCTTGGGATTTTGGACAGCTATTAACTCTCCTGGGTTTGATTTCTATTTTCCAGAAAATGAGCATAATATTATCTAGGGGTTTGTGAAACCCAGCTAAAGAAATGTATATGAAAGCATTTGAACACCTTAAAATGCAATTGGAATGTGACAGGTGCATCACTTCTCCTTTCATTACCAATGGAGAAATCAGCATATTCAAAAGACTTGGAAGGTGGCACTCATTCTCACTAAATGAAATGAATTGTGAAGGACACAGCTGCCACATGGAACAGAGAACCTGAAGTGAGGACCAGAAAGGAAAAGTGAATATTAAAATAAATCAGCTAAAGGACACATATGTATCCATGTGCACATATTTTCTTCTGCTATTGCAATCCTGTACCAACCCCTAATTTTTCTATTTTCCAAAAACTAAGCCAGAACAAAACATGACACAGAGCATCAAACTACCAGTATGTAAACTACAAAAACCTGCCTTTAAAACATGGTGTATTATTTCAAAATAGTTAATAGATACTATTGTATTCTTAATATTGTTGGGGAAATGGTGATACAAATATTAAAAACAAATAAATTCATATCTCTGTGTAAATTGCATTGCATGAATGAAAGAGCAAAGAAAAGAAATTAATAAAAGAATTAAAATTAAGAAAAGAAATTAATTAAAATTATGTAAAAGTATAAAAAAGAATGAACTAAGGTGATAGAAATTTGGCTAAAGTATAAATACAAATGATTTAAACTTTTACTGATGACAGAGTTTCCAAATATTGGTTAAAAAAAAAAAATCACCTTAGAAATTGTATAAGACCCCTCAAAGTAAAGTTAAAGACAAATGGAATTTTGAGAAAATATATGAGAAGAAAATGCTTCTTAAAAGGGGTAAAGGAGTCTCATACTCAATAGGTTGACTATGGAATCTAACAAAAGTTATTTAATATGGATAAATGGTTCACACACATGATTTAATTATCATGAATTTTATATATGGAATAACAGAGCTTTAAGATATATAAAACAATACCAGATTGTATATAAAGAGCAATAGGAAAATTATATTGTAGTTGTAATCTTAACCCTACATATCTCAATCTTTGACAGAGAAAGTAGACAAAAATGACCTATACATATGAAGGGTTTGAAATGAATATGTGACATACTATATACACATCTAACTTCATACAAGATGCACGTCCCTAAATCTGAAATTGTTCCAAAATCTGAAAGTCTTTGAGGGGCAGGTATGATACTACAAATGGAAATTTCCACGCAATATAATTTTGTTTTATCCATGAAATTAATAAAATGTTGTACATTGATATTGTATAAATTACATCCATGTAAAGATTATATGAACTTGGGTCACATCCCCTGAATATCACAGTATATGTATGCAAACAGACCAACATCTAAAAAAGTCCAAAGTCTGAAACACTTCTAGTCTCAGGTATTTCTAATAAGGGATATTTAGTCTCTACTATCAAAAGAGATCACTTAGTTTCTTCTTTAGGTATCTCTGGAATATTTACAAAACGTGGTACTATGCTAAGCCATGAAGAGAAAAACAGTATATCCATAAAATTAAAAATTAGCTTGACAGGTGTGCTTATAATAGGTTGTCCACTTAAAGACAGAGGCAGGGAGAGCACCTAGTGAAGACAGAGATAGGAAGAGTTCTACATGAAGAAGGAGAATTTGAGTGATACAGCTCCATACCAAAGAGACCAAGAGTTGCTAGCAATCACTGGAAGTGACATGGAGGCAAGGAAGGATCCCTACAGTTTTAGAGGGAACATAACCCTACTTTCACCTTAATTTTGGACTTCTAGTCCCAGAACTTCAAGACAACGAATTTCTGTTGCTCTAAATTTAAAACAAACAAAAATAAGAATGAAAGAAAAAGAAAAAAAAAATTGAGCATATCCCCCCAAATAGAAAACAAACCACAAATAACATAACCAAGAAGCATTTTAAAACCATAAATTCTGAAAATTAATTAACAAAAGGATAAACAAGCATAACATATAAACTTAAGCCATTAGAAATTAACTTTTTTCCCATGATTGATTACCCATGGGCCAATAAGGAGATGAAATTGCTATAACATGTCACTATACCAGATGTAGATAGTAGAACCAAGATGTCTTTGGCTCGAGTATCAGGCCTTAATGAAGCTGTCACTTTGCACAGGAAACATAAATTCCTTGCTTGCTCTGTGCTGGAATGTATTCTAACAAGTCTATGGTGGACATAAAATAAGGACACACTGAGCTGGCCACTATGGCCCTTACCAATGATCACAACTAGCTAGGAGGCTGAGGTAGGATTGCAATTCTAGGCCAGTGTAGGCAACTTAGCAAGTTCCTATCTCAAAATAAAATTTAAAGAGGGCTGAAAATGTTGCTCAGAGCTAGACAGCTTGCCTAGGATTCTCAAAGCCCTGAGTTTGATCCTCATTGCCTCAAAGGAAAAAATAAAGAAAATAGGACAAATATTAGCAGGAATTCTGTAAAACTGAAATTCCACACATAAATCAAAGGATTAGTAGGTTTAAACTAATAATTTGATGTATTCCTCACCAACTTGCAGGAAAAGTTCTGTACATCAGTCAATGAGAAGTACTGGTGAAGAAGAGGGGGGTGTTCCATGTTGCCAACAGCAAGTATCAGCCCTGCAGAGTGCATGACAGCACCCCTTCCTCCCTCCCTGTGAGGGCTATTTCAACCAGCAGGGCTTCCTCTTCTTATCTTGGGACACTCTCCCAGAACCTGGGCCCCCGGATGCTTACTTACTGCTTCCTGGTAGCGGAACCACCCCTTCCTCTTTCGTTTTACTGTCTGGGCCTTGGGGAGCCAGCTCTTGGGAGGCAGCAGCCAGCGCCCCAGCCCTGAAGCTGGATCCTGGTATGGCGAAGCCGCGTCCACGCCACTTCCTCACCACCCGCAGGACTAAGCTGGGCCGCCGGTACCTTCCCAGGTGCCTCCAGTGGTGAGTGCGGGACCCCAAGACAGCAGATTCACTGGGGACTACCAGGTCCTGTGAAGGTCTCTGCGGTGGCTGTGGGCGTTGTCCAGGATCTGCACAGACCGCTTCCCCAGAACGCTGGGGGATGGGGAGCCCCTCAAACCCCCACTGGACTTTACACTGGTAAAACCCCAAGTGAATACTTAAGGAGGCTGTCTGGGGAGCCAGAGGGAGACATGGCTCTGACGAAGTGTTAGGCTGGTTCCTTGAAAAAAACGAAAGGGGCTCTGTGTTTATTCACTTGTACCTGTTGCTGAGGAGCATTTGACCCTCTTTTAAGGGGAGGTGGGCCAGTCTCATTTCCCCACTCAGAATTTCTATGCTCTTAATTTTAAGGGGTCATATTTTTCATGGTGGTCCCAGACTGCAGGAAGGAGGCAGCCTGGAAAGGAGCCAGGGGTATTTGGGGAAAGCTCTTCAGGAATTCAACAGCACAGCAGAAAATGATTGGCATCATATTAAGAGGAAGCTGTTTCTTTGGATCTGTTTGAAAGATCCAGCTGACTCCTCTCAATGTTTGAGTCAAGACCTGTTAACTGCCCTGCCTCTGAGCACACACAACTTGGGCAAATTTGTTTGTCAGGAAAGTTGGTTTATATTGTGATTTGTTAAAAAATAGCAAGTCAGCTGCTCAAATGAGATGATGGGAGTTTTTGTTAACCAGAGTTCAGTCCTAGTCCAGAGGCCTGATGAAATGGGGGTGGGGTGGGGGGCAGTTAGCAAATCAGTTCTGTCCCTTGTCTCAAAATCAAATGAAAGAGTACTGGTGAAAAGCGGAAAGGAAGTTTAATCAGTATAGGTATACTGGGAAGTAGACAAGTGTTTCCAGACCCTGTATTTGGGGGCATTGATATGAACTTCTAGATTATTAAGACAAGGGGAACTACATAGAAGTATCCATAGTCAGGCAGCTTTTGTCAAACCATGGCATGAATGATCATTCTCACAATTGGTCTGGTGGGAACCTGTTGGAGATAAGAAAGCTGGTATTTCCTAGTTGTATGTGTATGTGTGTTTTGTGTGGTGTGTGCAGGGGTAGTTTCCACTCATCACAAGGGGTTTATTGGTCAGGTCTGTCATTTCCAGAATCCAAGGTGACTGAGAGTAAAGGAGACAGATGTAACATGGAACCAGAGATTCCAAGATTTTAATCCTTCTTTTACTTGCCAACTGGATATTCGTAGGCTCAAGTGGAGAGTCTTAAGTCCTTATTATATGTGCAGAACCTGGCAGTTTCATTTGAAAATGACTATGAAATACAGACTGACGATTCAGAATGGATTTTCAGAAAATGATGTGGTGGAGCAGTTGATTATAGTGGGTTTTTGCAGGTTGGTTAAGGTAAAATCCTTACCTGTCTCCAAGTGTGTGAAGATAAATGGAATTGATATTGAATGGACATAAATTTACTGAGCATAGGAGTTCCTAAAGGTGTAGGAGAATTTTGTTCACATATTTTAAAGGCATTGACTAATATATTGGGTCTTTTTTTTTTATTCACACGAAATGAAGTTTAACTCCAAGTTTGGGTGGTTTGTTAAAGAATTATTGAATTTCCTTTTGTAATTTTTCTGTGAGTGGTTAAGTTTTAATAATTAACTTTAAAAATTAACCAGCCTTTTACAATACATATAAAAATAATGCTAAAAATGTTCAAATATATGACCAAAAAAATTAAGTTGTAAATATATCAGCTTGTGTGTGTATCTATAATAGTACCTTGTTTTATTTTCTTACCTAATAATGGAAATGTAATTGCTGATTATTTTTTCAGAAATGTATAGAGATTCATAGTAACAAATGTATATTGGGCATCTTTATTCCAGGTCCTGGGTATTATACAGGAATTCTCTTAGGAAACACATTCTTTTTGAAACAAGGTGTATTAAATTACACAAGCATGCAAAATCTGTTTCTGCATTTATTGTCATTAAGCATCCTTGAAGCATTTGACATGAGCATAAATATGATGTTTACAAAATCATATACAACCTAGAGTAGAAAGCTGCCATGAGGGAGCACATTACAATGGACATGGGCTGACCCAAGGGCCCTCTGCACTTAATAAAGTTAGACCAAGGAGGCCATAATGAAAACAGAATGGTCTGTCACACAGTTTAGTGACAATAAAGGGGATAACATTGTGTCTTCAGAGAATCTTTACCTGGCATTTACTTTTGAGGGCTGTGTCTTTCGTGTGTGTCACACAAGGATGCAGAGGAGACTGAGGATTTGCAATGGAAGAGCCCTCTCAGTGTTTCCATAATGCATGCAACAGTGCATGTTCTAAGTGTACTTCTTGAAATGGCTTGTCATAGTTGTAAATATCATAGTTGTAATTTTGCTTGCTTTAAGTATTGTTTCTGAAGTCCTAGGCCAGAGGTCCAATGTGGTGGAGTCCCAGAAACTTAGGTCCAGCCACTAGTCTCTAAAAACTGGCAGAAAGAGTAATGTCAAAAAGCAGTAAAGGAATTTTAATCAATATAACTATACTGGAAAACAAAGGGGACCAGAGTTACCAGTTCTTTGTTTAGTGGTACTGATGTGATATTGTTTAGATAAGGGGGACCAGAAATAGGCATAGTGAAGCAGAGTCGGGAGGACAAGATCATTAGAGGAGAGAAGGTCAAGGGATGGGAATGACAAAGGTCTTTCATATGGATTCTGAAGTTGCTGTTGCCTCCAACATATTAAACTTTAAAATTGTGGTCTTGCCCTTAAATGCAGTCTGCCTGCTTCAACCTCCAACCTATGGCCAGTATTTCTTTAATGACTGATGCTGCTTCATTTTTCCCTCCTCTCCCACATCTCTAGTTACATGTAGATCAGACTCTTCCTATCATGCCCTGTGTTCCTTATCCTCTTTTATGTAATTCTCTTCAATTCAGAAAACTAAAGTTTATTAATTCTCTTCAATTCAGTAAACTATACTAGTTCTCTTCCATTGTCATTGTTTAAACTGTAGCTAAACTCAACTATTGAATGCTTAATGTTTTTTTCCCCTGTACTGGGGTCAAACTCATGGTCTCAAACATGCACTCTGCCACTATGCTACACCCCCACAGTCCCTTATTTTTCTTATAAGAGACAGAGTCTCACTGTACTACCAGTGCTACCTGGAATTCATGATGATCCTGCCTCAGCCTAATCATATAGCTAGGACTGTAGGTATGCACAACCACTTATGGCTTGAATTCTTAATTTTGATTTCTTTTTTCAGTTTTTGTTTTTAAGACTTGATCTGCTTAACTATTGGTTTAATTAATTTAATCATTTT
>NW_026000349.1:304292-310577 GCF_001458135.2 Marmota marmota marmota
ATTGGGGTGTGCCTGAGAGAAAAATGGTGAGGATCTGAGGGTTCATGGGCTGAGCTCAAGGGCTCTGTGCAGGATTGGAACTCTTCTCTGGCAATACCTGCTGTCATGCCTGCTTCTTGTCTCTCTTGTGTTGGTTAAGAAATCCTGACCAGGTGAATAAGAAGAGGAATAGTAGATCTAAAGCTTTTATCCTTTGTTAATGATTAGATAGAATTGACTTATGAAAAGCTAACAAGAGTTTTGTGAAATAATCAAGAAAATGTTGGTACTTTCAGATTTTGTGTTGAAAGAAGTTAAAGGTAATTTGATTTGAATATTTGTAGGCTAAATACATATAAAGTACATTCTTTATGTGAGGGTACATTTACCTGCCCCTGCCCACTTTGGTGTTGGGAATCAAGCCCTTGGCCTTGTGCACAGTGAGCCATCTTGCTACCACTGAGCCACACTCCCAAACACCTCTAGATTATCTTTTCGTCCAAGTAGACTAGTGATGGGATACCCTAAGTGTCACCTCTGCTCAAGACTTCTTGTTGTGCTTAAGGCTCAGTGTTGTGCCTCTCAGCAAAGGACAGGGGTCATGGTTTTATGCTCTTAGGCTAATAAAAGTGCAGTCAAATCTTGAAGTTCTTTCAATTTTTACAATTTCAGGGACTGTTGTTTCTTGTGTTTCTGGTATAAGTATCTGTGGGAAAGGACACCCATTTATGGTTGTTGTGTTTCAGATCTTTCTCCTGTCTGCTCACTTCAGGTTAGTAGGCTATGGGATGGAGGAAGAGTTAGTCATATTATTTTTTATTTGTATTTGATAGCACAAGTCACCGTTCAAAACAGTAAGTATATTCCAAGAAATGTGGTGAGAATCTCGATTTTCCTTTGGATACTTTTTTGCTTTCCTTTTGTAAGAAGAAGTTAAACCAAATTTGGTTTTGAGAATTGAAAAGATTTTCATACCTCATGAAAAACTTTCTCTTAAGCTTAGTTTACCTTCATACACAGCACTTGAACTTTTCCTCACCAATGTTCAATATCTATGGGAAAAATTATCCATTCCTGAAGATTTATGAATATTCATATAATGTTGAGGAAAATTCATTCTTCTCTTTGGGAAATTTTCAGATTAATGATTATTTTTTAAATGATTTCAAACATAAACCTGCATGAACATAATCCTTTCACTAGACTCCTTACCTGTTTACATTCCACTGTTTACTCCCATCACTGTGTGTCTTTCTTGGGGGCAGGTACTGGGGAATGAACTCAGGGGCACTTGACCATTGAGCCACATCCCTAGTCTTATGTTGTATTTTATTAGATACAGAGTCTCGCTGAATTGCTTAGTGCTTCACTAAATTGCTGAAACTGGCTTTGAACTTGACATCCTCCAGCCTCCACCTCCCAAGCCACTGGGATAACAAATGCATGCCACTGTGCCTGGCCCTACTGTGTCTCCTTTTTCATCCATTTTTACTAGTGTATTTTGGGAATCCTTGAGAGCAGACTGTTCACATGATGATTTTCTATCCCTAGCTCTTTCAGCCTTACTTTCTAGAAAGCAGGACCCTCTCCTGTGTAATCACTCATTTGTTGTCTGGCAGCAGCTGAGGAGACAGGTTTCCTCAGAATGAAGGCAGGATTGGTTCTGAGGGCTGCCCATCACTGTGCTCCTCACCACATCATGTTTCTTCAGGCTCATCCAGACTGGTACCTTCTAATTCCATCCCACTCCAGGTGATGTTAAAATTGATCACCTGGTCATGCATCTGTCTGCCAAATTTCACCACAATGTCACCATTTTCCTCTTTGCACTTCATTACTATTGTGAAGGGTGGTGCTCTGACATTAATACAGAATCTTACTCCTTATTATAGTCCAACTCACCAGCTTCAGCTCCCATTCATGACTCCTGTCTAGATCAGAAAATATGATAGTTACCAAAGGGTGATTTATTTCCATTATCTCATAATTTGCATGAAACTAAGAGGAAAAAGCTTCGGTTTACCATTTCCTCTTTAATTTACTCTATTGACAATAGTCAAGGATTCCTCTTTCAATAACACTTAGTGGTAATGTATTATTATTGTTATTTATCTTGATACTTCTGTTGGTCTGAACTTAGTCAGTGGGAGACCATTCAATTTGAGTTCCCTTCCTCCTTCACTGTTTTGACTTATTCTTTCATTCTTTGAGTATTTTCTTGTTATAGCTAGAAGTTCCATACACTTTTGAGGTTGAGGCATATACCTGTAATCCTAGTTACTCAGGACACCAAAACAGGAGAATCACAATTCAAGTCCAGACTGGACAATTTAGAAAGACCCTGTATCAAAGTAAAATTTTAAAAAGGCTGAACCTGTAGCTCAATTATAGAGTGCTTGTTTATCATGTATGAGTCCCTAGGTTTAATCCTATTACAAAAAAAAAAAAAAATCCAAACTGTGCACTGACCCTAGGCCAGAATCAGCTGATGTTCATTCTGTGGAATTATGGAGAATGGTATTTATAAACCATCATCTGAGTGTTTAGAATGCTCATTGCTATTCATGTGTCATTAGAATTAAACCACCTCAGTGGACATGCCTAGAGAATATATGTATGCATGAACATGCGTACACACACACAAAAACAAATATATATATATAACTTTGTTTAAAAAAATAAAACTGAATCCCTTATGCAAGTGCATGAGGTTGTGGTTCTGTCCAGGAGGGGTAAATGGAGTGGTGGATGGCAGATGGTTCCTCAGCACCCTTCCATCTATACCCTTCTATAACTATTGTGTAGATTAAAACCTATTACTTCTAATTAATGCACCAATTCCAATCTAGCACTGTAGATTCTTCACACATTTTCCATGTTTAAAAAATTTATTTTTTAAAAAGTCTATTTAAAAACAGTGAAAAAATGCCTCTTCCTAGTCTTAATGTAATTATTGATTTGTTCAGTTCTTTTATTTTCTCATATAAGCTTCTTCACAGCCTACAACTTTTCCCCTCTACTCTCTCACTGCTTCCCATCCTGTATTCCCAGATGCTGGTGTCTGTTGCCCTACTCCCAGGACATCCATCGTATTCCTATTAAGAAAGGAAGGGGAAGGGCAAGTCGAATACAAATGACTGACACACTATGTGAGCATAAAATCACAGGTAGGAATGTAACTAAGTTCTGTTCAGTCAGAATATACCTATTTTCAGTAAGTAATTTCCTGCTTCTTTTTTTTTAAAAAAATAATTAAGAGATGTTAATGAGAATCTGATGCAATTTCATGAAATTTCCTTAAGTGTATTTGACATAGATCCTAATTTAATAGAACTTTGTTTAAAATGGAATAATTACCCATTTTTGCTTTTGGGTTTCAGTGGAATCATGAAACCTGGTCTCAACGCCGTTATGGTACCCAAAGGTCAAAACAAGTCTTTGTGAGTATAACAGAAATTATAAGTCAGCTTTCTTTTTGTAGTTTCAGTGTGCTTTTAGAAATAACTTTTATCAGTCTTACTAATACAGCATCATAAAGTGGTTGACGTACGCCTGTCGAACCTATTATGAGCTAATGAGGAAGAATAAGAAGGGAATAGTATTAAATGTGGGGAGATGGAACATAGGAATAATTGAAGACACATTTAGATAAAAGAGCACATTTCCTGGGTTGGATCCACCAATGTCAGATGGACAGGAGGTTCCTTTGGGAGGTCTATGCAGGATAAGCCAAATTTGCCTTGCTTTTATATTTCTGTGCTTTCTTATAGCACAAATGAAAAGGAAGATGAGGATTTGAATGTAAACACACATACACATACACATACACACACACAGAAGCACACAAACACACATGTACTAAGTTTTAGTTAAGTCATATATCTCTTGATTAGTTAATTTTATAGCTTGAACAGAATTTGAACTAACAGTAGCTGAGAGAGGCGGCCTGTATTGAAGGGGAAAAAAAACCCTCACCATATTTGTCTTTTTGTAGGTTGTTAAACATTTTAGCTGCAAGGAAAGACCCAAGTGGATTATCTGGAGATGTTTTGATCAATGGAGAACCTCGACCTGCCAATTTCAAATATCATTCAGGTTATGTGGTTCAAGTAAGTATTAGTTGGTTTACTTTTAGTTTTCATGTGTTTCTATATAGGTAAATGCCTTGGTTTGCAGTTTATTTTGCTTCCAGTTGATTATGTGACATACTTAGAATCAACTTTTCTTACATCTGTTTCTCATAATTTCCTATTAGAAAAGGGTGGAGTTAAATGGAAAGGCAGAGAGGACCTGGAATATGACCTCTGTAGGACATGGATATCAATTCTACTTGTATCATTTTCAGAAGGGTCTGCTGATATCTGTTTTTGCCCTCCTGCCTCTTTTCCTTCCTGAGAACATACTTGAATGTGTCTGCCAGTAGTCATATCATACTTCCCTGTGCTCCACGTGGATGTTCAGATGGGTGTTGAAATTCCTCCCTGGGCTCTGCAGCTGTCTGTGTATGGAGTCTCTGTAGTTAGCAGAGTTGAAAACACAGCATTAACTACAGCATTTCCTTGGGTTTGTTATTTTCATCTATTGAGTTACATATACTAGAGGGATAGTCTAAGAAAAGACTCAGTATGACTCATTAAAATTGTATTTCCCTTCAGAATAATGTCCTGATGAACACCCTGACAGAGAAAATTTGCAGTTCTCAGCAGCTCTTCGGCTTCCAACAACTATGACAAATCATGAAAAAATGAGAAGATCAACAAGGTCATTGAGGATTATATCTAAGTGAAGTAGCTGATTCCAAGGTAATGTGGAAAAAAAAAAAAAAACTGGTAGAATTGTAGCCAGGAAAGCAGACCTCCCTGTGTGGACAGTGTGACCTTAATCAGAAGTTTCTTATGACATGTGTGGCTGTTTTCTGTAATGATGAGAAAAATGACTACATAGCTATTGTGAAGGTGGAAATGAAGCTGGAGAAACAATCTTAAAGATGGTGGAATCCCTGGAGTGGAGTGTTGTCTCATTGCTGTAGTCAGGGCTCATTTGATGTCTTCGCACTAACTTTTCTTCTTCCTGTTTTTCTCTTCCTGACTTTCACTGCTCTTTTCCTTCTGTTCTTCTTGGGACCTTTGTTTCATGGCTTTTTTCAGGCATATTTCTGGAATTGATAAAGGACAAGTTCCAGGTATTATTTCTTTGTATATATGACTTGTCTGTAATTTGACTTCCAGAATTATATTTGATCACAGTAGGACTGACTTCTAATTTGCATTGCTACTAATTTTTTCTATAGCTTATCTTTGGCAGTTCTTTTTCTCATCCTCTCCTCATTCCCATTTTTTTCTGCCAATATGTATTTCTAGACTCACCTACCAGGCTCTTAGGTTTGAGAAGTATGTTTATGGGCAAGAGTAATAGAATGGACTAAGTAACTCAACCTTTTTTGGGTTATGCAGGGTCATGGAGAGAATGATTGAACTTTACAGTTTACTGCTCCACATGGAGTGTTTGCTGAGCAGATATTTGGAGCTGTTTGTGATAATGAGATTTTTAGAATGTAGTGTCTCTGAATGAAGTCCCTGATCTTCCCTCCTAAAAAAATGAAGAATGTGGGTGGAGCATCCCATTGACTGCTACTTCCTATTATACTTGCTGATAGGCTTTATGTGAAGTGTTTTATTTGGAAAAATAGTCCTGTGATGCTACTTATTTTTGATTACTGAGTATTGATTTTCTTTTCTTTGGCTCTCTTTATTTATTTGATCTTGTCATTCCAGTTTGGTACTTTTTTTTTTTTTTTTACTCTGTTCTTTACCATTAAGCACTCATTGTCCTTAGTTACTTGCTTGGATTTCTGGGGAACATATGTAAAGGCTGTTTTTTATTTCTTATAATTAACATAATCTAATAGAATCAAATAATTTTATATAGTTTTAGTTTTTATGATATTTTGAACATAACAGAAATCTAGAGAAGATGGTCTGATTACTATAATGATGTGATTTGGGGTAATTAATATATTAGTTATATATTATATGTACATTGTATTATTTATATATTATACATTATGTTTAGTATGTATCATTATTATGTTAATTATATGGAAGTTAATATAATTACTAGTACTGTTCACCTTGATTTCTCAATTGTTAACATCTCCCATAATTATTACAACTCTGTCTTACGGAACCATTATATACAAATTTGTATGATATTTCACCCCAAAATACTTATATGCATTGGGAAAAAAGGACATTTGCCTACCTTACCACAAAGCCATTACCAACTAACAAAATGAAGAGTAACATC
>NW_026000349.1:316825-320401 GCF_001458135.2 Marmota marmota marmota
TAATATGCATATATATATATATATATATATATATATGTATGTATATTATAAAAAACATGTAAACATACTTCTGTAGTTATTGCTGCTTATAAGAGTATATATTTAGATACCCATGAGTTCATATTTTTATTTTTATTTCCAGTCCAATACCTCTGTCATTTTTAGTTCTTTCCCTTTCAGCCTTTGCAAGTCACTTTAGACCGTGAGAGATGTGGCTCATTTTATTTTAATATATTCACTTACTTGGTCTGTCTAGTAATTTAATTGTTTAATGCAACCAGTCTGCCACTTGCTTTGGGCAATATCTTTGTCTCCTACCTCTGGAAACCCCTCTACTTCATACTTTAAGGTGCCTGACACACCACCTTCATGGCTTCCCCTGGTACTTACCTTGCTTTGTCTGATGGCCATGCACCCATGAGAAAGTTTCTGATAGGAGAGGAAAAAAACAGGACAATGCAAAGATGGCTGTTTGTTTAAATATCTTATGCTCTGGATGTCAACATATATATAAGTGAAGATGCCAGGTTATGGGCCTGGAGTTCGGGTTCCTTTATAGAACATACCCAGGACATTTTTTATTATCTACAGCTCTGCTGACAGTGTTCATTAGACAATGATGAATTGATACAGAATATTGTAACTATTTCCTTTATGTTTTTTTTTACTGGGTAGCATTCAAGCATCCTGCCTCTTGCAGAGATCAAGCCCTGCTATGCACAGTCATCACTTGGGGTCTGATTAAAATACAGATTCTGTTTCTTTAAGTCTGAGGTGGAGCCCAGGATTTCCCCTAGAGGACTCTAAGAGGAGATACTGATACTAATGCCACTGCCCATCCAATCACACTTTGGGTAGCAGGGCTCTCATACAATTCTGCTTCCTGCTTCTAGTTGTCTACCATCTCAATGATGTCTACTGAATACCGTTCCAGTTTCTGAGAGAAGGGCCAATCTTAGGCTTGTCATTCTCTTTTTGTAGTCTCTTTAGTTACCTTATTCATTTAATACCAAGTCACTGTCTCTCAGACACATATAAACACACCTCTTGCTTTGTAACACTGAGCTTCTTTGACCAGGAGTATCCTTTTTCTTAGCTCAGTCCTGTTGGTCCTTTTGATGTTCCTCTTGTATCATCTTTAGCCTAAGTTGTTAGCCTCCGTTTTACTTACAAGGAACCCTTAGCTATATCTATTCCACATTCTATTGAAATTTTTGGTCTTCTTGCCCAAATCTCTTTGGGGCAGAGCACTCTTGGGCATACTACTGAACTATACTAGGAACTATTCAAATTTGTAGATTGAAGTGGGTCTCCTAAAGATTTTTTGTTTGTTTGTTTGTTGTTGTTGTTGTTGTTGCTCTCAGGATTGATCCTCAGTATGCTCTACCACTGATCCTGTGACCTTCTTCTTATTTTGAGACAGAGGTACACCACGTGGCTTAGGCTAACTTCGGACTGGAAATCTTTCTGCCTCAACCTCCTTCCTAGCTGAGATTACAGTCACATACCACCACACCTGGCTCATAAACATTTTGAATAACCACTTTGAACATTTTTACCTTTATTTTTTGCATCCATAGTAATAACTCATGTGAAATGGTCCTTTAACACTATTTCTATTACAAATTAAACCGGAGATAGTATCATAGCCTTACTTCCTCATAACTGTGACTTAGAGGGCATTTGCTTGACTTTTAAGCTTTTCCTGTGAAAAATTATGAAATTATAATATTGAAACTACCTTATGACAGTAGTGTAAAAATTAAAATGAAGTAATTCCAAAGCATTTAGCAATCTTATAGTACATACTTCAGAATGTTCATTGTTTTATCAAGGTAGAAAAAAGGAAAATTAATCTAAAGGGATAGAAGACAAATCATCAATGAGAATTATTTGTATGACTATTGTCTTAATATTTACTCTATTACTACTTCTCAAACTTGATTATACTTGTAGGTTGCCTGGACAGCTTGTTAATAATATGGACTTCCTGCATCATCCTCAGAAATTCTAATTCAGTGTCTAGGAGGACTGTCCAGACATCTGCATTTTTAACAAGCCTTACAGTAGACTGTCGATGTACCATCTTTTCAGAAGCCCAGTGTTTTTATTTTTTATTTTTCTTGGCAAGAACTGTCTTTTTTAATGTATCTTGATTATGTATTTTAATTGCTGTTATGGTACTTATAAACACTGCAAAACTCTTCCAAGGGAAAAAACTGACTATAAATGCTGCCAAGTTAAATTCTGTTCAGAACACAAAGAATATTAATAATGTATATGAACAATTCTTTCAAAACAAATAAATAAAACATGCCCTTAGGTGTTATTATGAAAGATACAAAGCCCATAATAATTACTACTTTTTCATAATAATTATTAAGGTGCACAAAAATCTTGATTTTTTTTTGCATATCTGGGTATGAAACCCAGGGTCTTACATATGCTAGGAAATCACTTTTGATGAGCTATGTCTCCAGCCCATCATGAATTTTTTTTTGAGTTGCAGTGTTGTTGAAATAATAAAGAATGATAACATGTTTAATTTTTAAATCGCATATTAAAAAGAATTTCTAATTATTTAGTACTAATAAAAACATTGAATTAGGGATGAGGCTGTGGCTCAGCAGTAGCACACTTGCCTGGCATAAATGAGACACTGGGTTAAATCATCAGCACCATGTATTAAAAAATAAAGGTCTTCCAACAACTAAAAATAAATAAATAAATAAATAAAGGTATGGTGTCCAACTACAAGTAAAAAAACATTGAATTTAGATTCCCCAAGTGTCATGTAGGTAACATAAGATGAGGTGAGAAGACTGTAAGAGAAAATGAAGTTGAACTGTGAACTCTTGTTTTAATGGTAAGAATAAACTCTTTTATCAGGAAGGGCAAGGTTCAGATGTATAATGATTCATTATCTTCCATCTTTTAACTTAGGATTTCTGAGCAGGGAACAACAATCATCTTTACCATTAATCACCCTCGGTATTCCATCTTCAAGCTGTTTGACAGCCTCACCTTATTGGCCTCAGGAAAACTAATGTACCAGGGTCCTGCACTGGAGGCTTTGGAATACTTTGCATCAGCAGGTTTGGTTGACTTTTTAATGCACTAGATCCTTCATTCTTGGAATTCTGGGAGAGAACAGAGGGGTTGATGGGAATGCTGTTTGATCTTTGTATAAATTTACCTCGGGTTCCACCACTCTAAAACATTCTTGGTCACTTTGTTGCCAAACATTTTCTTCATATGGCAGCATATGTGTGTGAGAGTGTTTGTACTGGTCCTGGGGCTGTTCTGCTTCCCAGTGACTGTGTGGGTTAGCTCTTCATTCCTATAACACATATCTGAGAAAAACTAATTACAAAAGGTATGATGGTTTTTGGCTTCAAGTTTCAGATGTTTCAGTCCACAGTCTACTGGCTTCATTGTTTTGGGCTTGAGATGAGACAGAAAAATGGTGTAGTGGTGTGGGGGAGGAGAGCTGTTCAGCTCATGGCAACCAGGAAGGAGAGAGAGGGAGGGAGGGAGGGAGGGAGAGAGAGAGAGAGAGAGAGAGAAACTCTGATC
>NW_026000349.1:320944-330695 GCF_001458135.2 Marmota marmota marmota
AGAGAGAGAGAGAGAGAGAGAGAGAGAGAGAGAGAGAAGGAGAGATTAGAGACAGAGAGAAAGAGAGAAGAAGAGGACAAAGAGGAGGGAGACAATGAGAAGGAAAAGTGGGGAGGGGAGAGAAGAGGAGAGGAAATGAGTTAGGGGTAAAATAAATCCTTCCAGAGCATGAACCCAGTGATCTACTTTTTCAAATTAGGTCCCACTTCTAAGTAATCTATTCTAATTATTATCCCATGAAATGAAATAGTTTCCTGAGGAAGTTAGAGCCCTCATAATCAAATAATTTCTTAAAAGCTCCATCTGTGTACATTGGGGACCAAGTCTTAAATTCTTTAGTATTTAAGTATTTAAAGTATGTACTTATATCCAAACCATAATATTCTGCCCGTGACCCCAAAAGGCTCATGTCCATCTCATAATGCAAAATGCATTCAGTCCTACAAGTTCCTCTAGTCTTTAACAATTCCAACATTTCTCAAAACTCTAAATCCAAAGTATTCTGTGAGACACATGGTAACACCTTAGCTGTGGGCCCATATACATAATAAAAGGTAAGTTACATGTTTCTAATATACAATGGAACAGAGTAGACATTTCCATTCCAAAAGGGAATAAACAGCCTCCAAAAAGCCTTGTTCTTTGCATATATCCTTCCTCAGCAGACATTCCATGGTTCATGGCATCTCTTAGTCCTGGCAACTCCATTACTGATTTAGCTTCCTCTCACAGAATCTCACATCACCCTCTCAGGGGCCGCCTGCAGAGACTGCAACCTTGACACAGATTCCTATCTCCCAGGCCTTCCTTTGAAATCTGGGTAAAAACTTTCATGAACCCCCTACTTCAGAATTCTGCATTATTTAAAACTGGCACAACACAGATGACACCAAGGCCCACTGCCTGTAGGAACAGTAGTTGGGTCTGCTCGAACAATAGCTGTAGCAGCTACTGAGTGCTTGGACAGTGAAATGAGTCCTGTCAGGACAAGTTTCTAGGTGGCCCTGTGCCTGCAATGTAACCCAGGACTCTCTTCTCAAAGCAGAGTCTTTCAAACTAGTTATCATTTTTACACCTTTAAACATCTTTCCTTTTTTCTCCATGAAACATTGGTTTTTCTTTAAAGGCTCTGATTTCTTCAGCAACCACACCTTCCTTATTTGCAGTTTTACAAGTGTTTTTATGGCCAAACAGAAAATTTTAAAATGTTTCTGTTCTGCTTATTGTTGCCATTTCCCACTAAAAATATGGCTAAAATCTACTAGCAATAACTATGCCACAGTCCCAATGATTTGTTGCCTTGAAATTTCCTCCAGTAGATTAATTAGTCCATTACCTTTAAATTCAGCCTCAGAGAGTGTTGGGACATGAACAAAATGGAAACAACTTGTCAGAATATACCACGTCCAGTTCCCAAAACAGTCTTCATTACAATCTGAAATCTCATGAACACAATCTTTACTGTCCACATTCTTGTTGAAATTCTGGTCTCCTGAGATCACACCATAATTGTCCATTAACCTCTGCTTACAACATTCCAAAGCTCCTTTATCTTGTATCTCCACATTTTTCCAAATTCCTTGCACAAATCATTTTCAAAGGCTTCTGAAGCACATGGTCAGGTATAGTCACAGCAAGACCCCACTTCTTGTTAATCAACTCTTCATTGTTGTGATCAATAATTGAGAATAGTAATTTAGAGGAGGAAAGATTTATTTTGGCTCATGGTTTTGGAGGTTTCACTCCAATACAGCTATATGCATTGCTTTGGGCCTTAGGTGAGAACTAAGCTTCATTTCTTTGGCCTTTGGTGAGAACATTATGGCAGAAAGGTGTAGTGGTGGAAACTGTTCAACTCTTGCCAGCGAGGAAGGAGGGAGAGAGAGAGAGAGAGAGAGAGAGAGAGAAAGAAAAGTAGATCAGGAGCATGATAAATTCTTCCAGGGCATACTTCCAGTGACCTAATTCCTCCTACCACAATGTAGTCCATTTAAGTTATTAATTTATGAGATTGCTATATTGTGTACCATGCCTTAAACATGTGTGTTGTGGTTTAGATATGAGGTTTCCCCCAATAGGTCATGTGAGATGGCATAAGAATGTTCAGAGGTGAATTGATCTGACTTTGAGAGGTATAACCTGATCAATGGATTAATCCACTGGTATAGATTAACTGGATCATAACTACAGGCAAATAGGGTGTGGCTGGAGGAAGTAGGTCACTGAGGACATACATTTTGGATTTATATTTTGTTCCTGGTGAGTGAAGGTTTCTCCCTAATTCCTAATTATCATGTCCTGAGCTGCTTTCCTACTCCATGCCCTTCTACCATGATGTTCTATCTCCCCTGGGCCCACCACTACAGCGTTGACTGACCGTGGACTGAACCTCTGAAATCATGAGCCAAAATAAACTTTTCCTCCTCTATGTTTTTATTTTCAGGTCTTTTGGTCACAGTTGATTAAAACAACATGAATCTTTGGGGAAATTCATATCCAAACCATAACAGTGATCTTTCCCTGAAAGTTCAAAATTTAACTACTTGGATTTATATCCAGTTATTCTGTCAGTTAAATATTTATGGAATGGTCCAATATTATCATTTTGAGACCTATAACAGGTTGCTTTTTTATTTTAGTTTTTACCGTGGCATGTAATCTTGCTCTGCCTTCACGAGAGCTCGTGGAGATGCTACTTAACTTTCTAGAAACATTAGACTCAAGATTTAGGACTTCAGTGGGTGTGAGTGATCTATTAGTCAATGGAATGGCTAATCCCAATTCTGATTGGACCAATATTTCAGGGATGCCTGATTCTTTGAATTTTTTATTAAATTATGTGATTTTTTTTAACAGCTCATACAATCTTCTTCAGAGATATTTAGGTATGATCATAGATGCTTCTCTATGACCGCAAACAGTTGTATTTTAAAATTTGTTTTTGTTTAATATCTCTTCTTTAAAAATAATCAAACATGTATGGGTCTGAGGAGTCCAGAGGAGATAAGAATCAGACCATAGGCAAAGTTTAGATGATTTATGCCACTAGAAGTGGAGGAAAGAATTCAGGTGCACTGTACTGGTCGTTTTCTCTGCAGGATTTGTTCCCTCTTTGGAATTATGACAGATTGACAGATGATATATTTGAGCTCTGAATTTAATAGGTGGAAAAGCTATCTTGTTTTCATTAGTACTGCCATTCCAGAATTTCCTAGATCAACTCACAGAATACAATGCATCTGGGCCTTCAAAATTCCTTCCTGGACTTAGCCTTAGTCTTATGAAGGAATATTGATAAACTCCAGGAAATTTAGATAGCTTATTGAATTTTACTACTTATTGTAGATAATAACTAATGTAAGATTTTCTAAAGAGTCCAGATATGGTTGGATATGTATGTATGTATGTACGTATGTATGTATGTATGCAAAAAAATGAGGGAGAAGATGATAATTCTGCCTTCCCTAGTCTTGCCTGTCTCACATTGTGTGAGTCCTCTTTACTTTTGAGGATCATCGGGTTGAGTTGTTGGAGTGCCTTCTTTTTCAAGTTATCCCTGTGAGCTGTACAACAGCTCTGCAGTCTTCTTTCTGGAGATCATTAATGGAGAATTTTCTGCTATGGTATTAAACAGAGAGGAAGAAGGGCATGAAGGTACATCAGTCTCAGATTCACAGTTTTTGCCTAATCAATTTGGCTGAGGTTTTGTGATATGGAAAATATTCTAACAGGGCTTTGTGAATTTTCATTAATGTTGTATTCTGTTACCAGTCAGCAGAAAGTCTTTGTTACCTGTGAGTGCTATGGTTTTTTGTTTGTTTATTCGTTTCATTTATGAGTGAGCATTTATATGCTACTTTTGATTTTATGGGGGGTTTCCATTTAAAAATAAATATACTTGGGCTGAGGATATATCTCAAGTGGTAGCATGCTTGCCTGGCATGCGCAGGGCACTGAGTTCGATCCTCATCACCACATAAAAATTAAAAATAAAGATCTTGTGTCCACTGAAAAAAAAACTAAAAAATAAATATTAAAAAATTCTCTCTCTCTTAAAAAATAAATATGCTCATTGTTATAGTATTGATAAATGAGAAACAGTTTTTTATGCATTAACATGTAGAATAAAAGGACCAGATTTTTATATTAACATTATAACTCTGTATGAAGATATTTATTTTAATAGTTAGGTTCCAAGTTGGGAGGAAAAGGTCAGTGAGTTTGCTGTATCTGTAATTACAATCATAGTAGTAGCCAGCTCATTCACCTGTGTATTCCTAATGTGAAAAGTGGCAATAAAGCTAGTAATTTTATATTCAAGCTCTAAAATCAAATTGTTATTGAAGAAAGGAGTCAAAGAAAAATGGGTTAAATAACTTGTTTTCTGACAGTAGTGTTTTTGTTCTTTGTTCATTTTTTTTTTTTTTGAAAGTCAGCAAGACTGAAGAGCTCTCCAAGGGGAAAATACCAGTCATAGAAACATTAGTTGAGTTTTACCTCAACTCCTCCATCCACAGAGAAATGAAAGCTGAGTTAGACCAACTCTAAGGTGGTCAGAAGAAGAGGAGCTCAGCCTTCAAGGAGACCACCTATATCACTCCTTCTATCATCAGCTCAGATGGATTATCTGGCGTTTTTTCAAGAACTTGCTGAGAGATCCTGAGGAAAACATATTTCAGGTGACCTGAGACTCTTTTAATTATGCTGTGAAATACCCATGTAGAAGTAACATGGTTTTGATATGATCTACTTCAGGAATTGGTTTATTCTCCACCATTCACTTATTATCCTTGCTTCATTTGGTATGTAATCATGGCCAATAGAACAACAACAACAAAAAATCACAAGTTTTAGTTATGGGAAAGTTTCTTAGTGATTCTTAGATTACCTTACCCAGAATTTTTGATTTAGACAAATTATAATGGGTAATATTGAGTAGAAAAAAATTTTCTTCAAAAAAAGAAAATAAAGACAATGTGTCTCAGATATGTATGGGTATTGCGTAGCTATCCACTCTCATTTGCAGAGTCATTCACAAGATCATGTGCTCCATTTTGGAACTCACAAAGCAGTACACAAAAAGTAAAAATAAACATTTCTGTTCTCACGCAATTCATTTGTATGAGGGTAGAGACATGATAATTGATATATCAGATTGCAGAAGTGTCTATACAGAAAATTTAAGCACAGATGGAAGGAGAAGGGCGGGAGACAAAAGGCAGTAGGGGCAAGAGGGTTGTTTTGCTCTTGAAATGAGGCAGTGAGAGAACTTGATGTTACTGAATACAGTTGAGGGTTTTCTAGGCTGACCATTGTCTGGGCTGCCCACTGTCTGGGCTGCCCACTGTCTGGTGGAGGATCCTGTATGCTGTTCCTTATAATTCACCTTCCTTTTGAGAGATTTTAAACTTTAGAAAGCACTAGATACCTCAAAGGGTTTGCATTTATGCACAGATAGTAACCAGACTTAACAAGGCTATTCACTGTCAGGTTAACCCTCTTAACTAGGACGATATAATGTTCTTTTCTTCTTTGGCTAGCTCTGTGGTCATTGTTGATTATCACTTCTCAAGGTTTTTCTGTTGTTTTTAACCCTGTGTCATACAAAGCTTTTCTAACTTCCAGTTCATTTGTTTTTCATTTGTAAGGAAATCAGTTTAGCTGATTGTTTGGGGTTAAATACCAAGCCTAGACCCTGGCCCTTGTTCTGCATCTTAAGGAGGCCTAGGACCAAATGCACATTATCAATCATTGATTTTCAGTTGAGTATTGAAAGATGGCCTTTGTTGGCTCTAATGAAGTACTACTGACTATTTAACATTAACCTTCATAATTTTCATATATAATTATTTCCTGCATCTGTATTTGAGTCAGATTGTCAATTTTTGCAAATGTTTGTTGTACTTTTGGTCTGTCATTTCTATCAGACAGTGGACAGTTTTCTGTCCTACCAATCAAGGGTAAAGTTTTACTCTTTCAGAGCAAATTTAATGTCATTTGGAAACATGTCAGATGACTTAGATTTATCAACCTGCATTATGTATTTTTGAACAATATGATGTAATCCATTTATTCTTTCATATGATTTATGTATTATGTTTCTTACTTGCTTCTCAAAGTAGTAGTTCTGGACAGAGTATGATTAGGACATAGCTATTTGCAAATACACCAGGATTGTGCATTTGGTCCTAGGTGTCCTTAAGATGCAAACAGAAGCCCAGTGCCTCCAGGCTTGGTGTTCAGCTTTCTGGTCTCATCAGTGAACTCAGTTATGCAAAAGGAAGTCCAGCAATATTCAGAGAATAGTAGTCTCTAAAATAAGGGGAGAACTCTCAGAGATCCCTGAGCTTAGTGGGACAAATCTCAACAGTTTTGTAAATGCAAGAATGTTTGTGTAGGAACAGGCATACTATTTTTTGGAAAGCACCAAATAGTTAATATTTTAGACTTATCAGGCCCATAGTTGTTTGTGGTCAGAAGCAAAAACAGTGGCTGTCCCCATTTGGCCTGTGGGGCATAGTTTAATGATTCTTGTGGCTTAGGATTCTTAAACTGGAGTGTTCTTTTTGTCTAAGTTTTGAAGACAGATTTGTTAAAGTGTTAAGACAGATTTGTTTTATGACTTCCTTCTTATAAGACCCTGTCTGTTGTGTGATAGCTATGCTTAAACTAGTTATTTACATGATTCAGATTTGACCCCTGTCCAGCAGTTGTATTTGGAAGTTCTTAGAATAAATTATCTATATAAAAAATGTTTATTCAATGTGCTAGTTTTCCTGATTAAATTGATTTGGAAGACATTATTGTCAATCTATCTGAGAGTCATTGTTTCTATTATCATATTGAACATTTATGAATTTATTTATTTATTTATTTATTTAGTGAAAGCTATAGATATCTCTCAGAACACATCCTTGAGAAATGTTGGTTCAACATATTTGAACAAAGTCTGAATAACATTTTGGGGGAACTCCTTTTTCATCTTTGTGTTTAAAATAATCCAGATGCACAAAGCTTGTATATATGGCCACTATCACTATGTACTGCATTGTACAATACTTAGTTTTCTTTCTTTTTTTATGTAAGACAGAATAATAGGGGTGACTTCACAAAAGCATGCATGATATTCTCATGTAATTCTTTGTTTTGTTAAATGTTTCAAAACTGATGACTGTAGAGTTTTGAAAACTATAGGAAACATCCTAATGATAATACTTATTGGTAGTATAAAATGATAAGTTTGAATGCAAAAGAAACTAAGAATACAGAGTGCTGAAACTGAAAGATTGAATATTCTTAAAAGTTATACTGTCTGAAATAAAGACTCTTATTTACCTGTTTATACTGCTTATTGGTAAAATAATCAGCATTTATTTGGAAATCTTTCCAGATTAATGTCCTCACAAACTATTCTTTATAGATCATGCTTCATTTTTTTTTAACTTTGTCTTCCTGTATGCCATAAATATCCTTCACAGATTGTTTCATGTTTTAATACTGTTATAGTATTGAGTTTCACTTTTTCCCAAATAACTGCCCCAGGTCCCTGCATGTCTGTTAACTTGTGTAGCATTTGTAGGTTCAGTACCTGAATTGAACTGGACACTTATAGCTGTGCCTGGTGGACACGGAGAGTAATTTTAGCTTGACGAGTATTTTCCTTGCTGTCCTTTTGATTCCCTGAAGAAAAGATACTTTTATTTGCCATCTAATTTAGATAGCATTTTCAAAACATATACTGCTTTATATTCTCCTAGTGACTCTGGCAATGCCATTAAAGTGTTTATTGAAATGGAGAGATGTGATTATATATCCATGTGTCATATAATAATAAATGATGTGAAAAATCTTAGCTCTAATTGAAATTCTTACCTTTTTATGTTCATTTTTCTTTTTGAAAAGATAACTGTGGCAGTCATTCTGGGAGTGGCCATAGGTTCATTTTTCCTGGCACTAAAACATGACTGTACTGACATCTACCATAGGTAGGTAAATTTGGATATTGATTTTGATAAAATGCCACTACATTATTCAAGCTTGTAGACATCCATCCAAAAATTTGGATTTATGATAGGTATGGTGCAAACTCAGGAAAGAGTCAATATTCCTTTTTACACACACACACACACACACACACACACATATGTGTGTGTGTGTGTGTGTGTGTGTGTTAAATTATATGCAAGCTGAAGTTTACCCTTTCAACCATTTTTATATGTATAGTTCAGTGGCATCACATACATTTATACTGAGCATCCATCACTGCTATCCACCTCCAGACCTTTCTTTCATATTCTGAAATGCAATTTTCATACCATTGAATAGTAACTCTCCATATCCACCTCTCCCAACCCCTGGCAACTTTTTAAAGTATTTTTAATCCTTTTATTGAAGGGTATGTAATAAAAAGTACAGTTCAATGAATTACCCAAAAATGAAGATATGTGTGCACCTCCACTTTTTCTGTTGCAGTCATATAATATATTTTTTGCATGTGACTGGCTTATTTCCCTTAGCATAATAATATTAAAGATTTGGAACAGCTATAAGAACACTGATCAGGAGTCTGGGGCCTAGATACCATGACCAATTCTTTATAAGACATCTCTTATTTGTAAACTGGAAGTGTTACACTTTATAAGTGGTTCTTATCTTATAGTGTGTTATTGTAAGTCGATATTTCCAGTGTATGTGTGAGAGAGAGAAACATATAAAAATTCAAAGTAATGACCCTGGGGTGAAGTCTGAAAACAATGTAACAATGATCTATTAAATCAATAAACCCCAAAGTAACCATCTTTCTCTCATTAATAAGGGGAGAGGGAAAGAAGACATGTGTACACAGACTCATTTATTTTCTATATATCTCTGTAGACCTTATCAATAATACATACCAATCTAAATTTTATCTGTATATAGTTACATGTTGAGAGACAAAGAGAAACAATATAGATAGATAGGCAATAACTATCACAGCATTTTAGCATAGTGTTGAGTTTTTTATAAATGATTTCTGTTTCTTCATGATACATGGCATCTTGGTAAAATGAAGTTTTGTAAATATTGAAAGTTCTGTTGAGTAGAGCATGGGGCATGTGTGTGCAATCCCAGTTATTCAGCGGACTGAGGCTAGATGATCTCAATTTTAAGACCAGTCTGAGAAGCTTAGAAAGACCCTGAATAAGACAAAAATTTTTAAAACAGCTTGGGATGTATGTCAGGGGGAGAGTGTTTGTCTATCATCCATGAAGCCATTGGATTGATACCCAGCACTGCACCAAAATCAAAAACAAGAAGCTTCAATTGGGAAAGTCTTGACAACAATGCTCAACTGAATGGCTATTGTTGAGCATGCAAAATGGATACACACTTCCCTAGTGGTGGCCGGTTTTGTACTTCTAGTTGTAGGAACCATAAACATGCTGGCAAAAGAAATTGGTTTTAACACATAAGCAAAACTAAAGACACATTCTCTTTGTATTGTTACTTACCTATCAAGAAGTATGCTACACAAGTACATATAATTGCAACAAACTCCTGGGTAGTAAATCAGATACCAGTTTTCCAAGAAGTAAGATGATACTTCATACTATCCACTAATAAGCTCTGGTCTACAAAACAAAAACACACACCACACACCCCAGATTAGTCCAAGGCACAGCCCAGCTGAGATGCTGCTGTCCAGGTTCCTGCTGCCACCAGGTCTGCCACCAGCTGCCCACGGGCTCTAAAGTGACACCCCCCCCCCCCG
>NW_026000349.1:331534-342518 GCF_001458135.2 Marmota marmota marmota
CCCCCCCCCCCCGTCTCCAATGCAGGTACAGTGATATTTCTAAGTTAAAAAAAAATAATGATGATAGCAAAACATGTATATGATAAGCTTATTAAGGTTGTGGAATTTACCGAGACTTTCTAGTGGGGTTCTCAAATCTGAGTAGTCTTTACTATGGGTTTGATATTTAGTTAGACAGAAAGCCAGGCTGAAGATATGGTTCTTGTGCACGTCTGGGATATTCTGGCTCTGAAATCACTTTACTCCCCAGAAGTCTCAGTGGCATATATGTGGTTGCTTCAGAATCTCCTCAGAGCTCTGTTAAGACACCAATGTCTGGCCCTGCCTGTCCCAACACAGCAGCACCTGCAGACCTGCCTCCTTGAAGAACTTGCCAGGGCTAAATTTGGTCATTTCCAAGGCCCTTGCAGCTCTAAAAACTTTAGACTTATAGTCTAATGACTGTTGTATCTGGGTCCACACAAGATCCCCCTACTTGTTGTACACCTCATTTATTTCCATATACTGTGTTCATCCTCACCTTTACCAGGAATGGGAAAGTATTTGCCAGTAATACTGAAGTATTTTTAATCCTTTCTTTTCTTGAAGGGTATGTAATAAAAAGTGCAGTTCAATGAATTACCAAAAAATGAAGATATGTGTGCAACCTCCAGTTCAGAATAAAAACATGAAAATAAAACAGAATAAAAAAAAGAAAATAAAACATGGCCAGCACTCAGGAGGCCCACGTGCCTCTTTCACAACTAATACTTCCTCTTTTCTCCATGGGTTGTTTTTGAAATAACACTTGTGTATTCATCTCTGTTGCTGTTATCAGGACATCACTACAGCTCAGGTTTGTTCTTGTGTGCATCAGTACATAGTTAAGTCTCCTTCCAAATTTTTTTGGTAAACTTTTAATTTTCAAGTAATCTAAGATTTATAGAAAAGTTGAAAAGATAGTGTAGGAAGTTCTCATGTGCCCTTTTCCCAGATTCATTTAGTGTTAATATTTTTTTTATGGTTCATATAAAACAAGGTACAGTGATGAGGCTAAGAATTAACATCAAAACATTGTTGTTAATTCAACTGCACACTCTGTCCATTTCACCACTTTGCTACCATCCTTGTTTCACTGTTCTAGGCTGCAATTCAGGAGGTCACAGTCCATCCAGCTACCCTTCCTAAAAGCAAAATTCTTATAGGAATCAAGCAATTTGGGGGCTAGTAACAGAGATCCCCAGTTACCGGTGATCATGGTATATCATTTTAGCCCTTCAGTGCTGCCTGCAATGTTATTACAACATGTGTCTGAGGACAAAGGTATTGTATTTTTATATTTGAACTTTAAGGATTTTTTTTTTCATCTTATGATATGACTAAGGCACCATCTCAAAACTTATACAATTTTCCTGGTTATTATGTGAATATCAAGGTGAATAAATTTTTCCTGTGTTTTGTATAGTTCTGGCCATTCCTACCTCACTGTGTATGTGCTTTCATATTACATACATCTATAACTTACACTAGACCAACCAGAACAAGACAAAGGATCAAAATTTAATACCAACTTTTAAAAATATAAATTTAATAAGAATATATACTAGTATGTTTATCCCTCTTTTGTTGGGTTGATTTTGAAATGATCCATGTCTAATCCTCTGTGTTGCTGTTATCAGAACATCACTGCAGCTCATGTTTGTGATTTTTTGTAAACATATACATACTTAATTCCTTCTTCCACTATTAAAAAGCTTTTTAATATTTAAATAAGTTTATATTTACAGAAAAGCTGCAAAGTCAGTGTGGAAAACTCCCATGTGTCCTTTTCCAGATTACCTTATGGGATTTCCACAGTGGTGTAACAGCAGCAAGAAAGGATTTATAATATTGGTTATCCCTGTACCCCTGAAGACTAGGGTTACTGCCACATAATGGGCAGAGAATTCACAGAATTACTCAGTGTTTCTCTGCAGTAAGGTCTCAGAGGCCTCAGTAGTGAAGATCAATACCAGGCAAGTAGCTTAGAATACAGCTGAAGTTTTGGCTAAGAATGAAGAAGTTCTAGAAAGGATAGTGGAAGAGAGAAGCAAAAACTTGTGATCATGAGCAATAGCAGCAATGGGGTCCAGCAAGTTCCACTGAAACTTTGAACCTCCTTTATTGTGTTTTCTAGAAATTACAACAGGCCTCTCCCTCAAGCTGTCTGGAGTGGACTTAAAGTACCATAACTGGATCTGTGTACTGTGAAGAGTGGGCTGAATTGGGTGGTTTTGGTTACAGCCATTGTGTGTCGTTCCATGTTGGTTATCCCAACCAGTGAATTAATCTCCCTTTAGGGAATAACTGAAGGGAGGAAGGGAGTAGCTAGAGGAGATGGATCATTGGGGGCTCGTCTTTGGAGTCTATATTTTTTATCTGGCAAGTGGAGTTTCTCTGCTTTCTGATCATCTTGTGAGCCATCTCTCTCTGCCACATTCATCCAACATGCTCTTCTGCCTCATCTGGACCCCTCAGGAATGGAGACAGCTGCCTATGAACTGAAACCCCTAAACCATAAGCCCCCAAATAAACTTCTAGTTGCAGCAGCAGAAGAGCTAAAACAGATATTATTTAGCTAATTTTTTTAAGATGACTCTTAAGGAAAGCATAAAACGTTAGTGTTAGATGAAAAACACCTAGTACCTAAATTAAGGTGACATAATTTAATATTTTTCAGTGGACTAAGAGAATGCACAGATGTTAAGACAGAGTGCAGAGAAGAAAACCTTTAAAACTATCTTAATTAACTTATATAAAAGTGTTAAAAGTGTCCATTTGTACCAAATCAAAAGACTCAAAACAGTTTTTTAAAAAATAATTGTTAAAACAGTTTACATTCATTATTGGATTGAGTATCACAGGTAATATATGCATATTCTTTGTAGGTAGTCTTTAGATATTTACGAAGTGTAAAATATGAATGAGTTAAAAGAGAATGTCTTTATCTTGGCATGCAATAATTCACTCAAACACTTCCTGTGACATCCTGGATCTAGCTTGGTTTTCAGTTTCTATTTTTTTTAAAGAAAGAGTGAAATGAAAAGTCATGTTACCAAGTAACTATGAAGTGTTAACATTTGTGTTAAAAATCATGTGAGTGAGCATGCTCTTCTTTTGAGGCATAGCACTGTCTTAGATAACTTTATTAAACTGCACTTGTTCTTATTTTTTTCATTGAGTAGAAACACGCATATGGATAAATGTAAAGCAATGAAAATAAAGATTTTTAATGCTTAAAACTCTAAATGAAAGAAAAGAAAAGTAAAATAAATTTTCCAAACTCAACAATTTTCTACTTCTTAGTTTATTTGAAACAAGCAGGAATAAAATATGAATAAAAGAGGAAGATTTATTAAAATAAAATTTAAATCTTTCTTATAAACAAAACTGTACATACCAAAATATGAAGAACAAAAAGAGCACAAAGGTAGTATAATACAGGGATCCCAAAACTTGATTAGCTTCTCTGCAAAGTTGATATCATTCAAAGTGATACAGAATTGGGTGATGGTATAAAAACAAAACACAACATAATACCATAATACAGAAACAAAGAATGTCCAGCAACTGATGCAACATTTCTTAAGGATGATTTCACATTTTGGGATCATTACAGAAAAATGGATGGCTGCCAAATAATAGAAAATCATCAATTCCTTTGGAGAAGTCTTCTCCTTAGATCAGCAATGGAAATGTTCTGTAATAAGAATATGTTTTCATACTATATGTTATTTCCATCTGTTTAATATTAAATATAATTACTATTAAATAACTTACATAGGATTTGGCTGTAACAATCCAAAACATAATCTGGGTGAAGTCTAGAAGATCTATATCTCTACCATGGTCACTCTGGGTCTGAAGATAATATCTTTTAAAAGAAAAAATTTCTTAAAGGATGGCCAGAATTGTATGTGTTCAACAATCCTATATTCTCACATTCATTCAAAGTGAAAGAAAAGTGGCTGGATGTTGTGAGTGCTGGGTCTTAATAAAATCATTTCTATTGTTGACTTTTATCAAACACCAAAGTAAATTAGGGATCCCTATGCACAAAACCCTGTCAACTTCATCATTATGTTATTCCTCTCCTTTCCTTACTACTAATTCCTTTGTAGATGGCACAGAAATCTGATACTGGCTCTTTTTTGTTTTTGGTTTTGCTTTGTCATATTTTAAAAATTTGGGGAAGAAGAGTGAAAATTTCTATGCACTGCTACATTTCTTCTAGAATGTCTGAAATACTTATTTCCTATAACTCAAAAGTTCAAAATGCAGTGCAACATATTCAACCAGAATAAAAATATGCACAAATGGCCTTTTAGAGCTTCTCATGTGCAAGGAGCACTAAGAGGACCTTGGCCTTGGAATAGTGTTGGTTTTCTGTGGCTGTTCCACTGTATCTCTTTACTTAAGGGCTACAATCTTTAGCATCAACATTTCAGAATGGATTAACAACTTTGCATTGTTGACAGATGTTTTTGGAAAGGTGACTATTATCTAGAATATTTTTAACACTGTCATAGTGATCAAATAGCAACTGTGAGGCTTTCTTTATCCTTGAGATGACAGTTGTTATATTTACTGATTATATTTTTCTTCTTAATTTTATTTGTACTTTCACGAATTCTTGGAAAGTACTGAGATCATCAACCAGATCACCAAAGACAAGGTGCACTAACTGAGCCTAAGCTAAGTAAATAATGAAGTACATAATGAAAAACCCCAAAGAGACCTTTGGCACACTGACATATATGGTGTGGACTTTTGGCTTATGGTCCTGTTAAAATTCTTGATTTTTCAATAGCTGTATATGAGGGAAGACATCAACTCATAAATGGATAAACACAATGTGGCACAAGCAAACAATGGAATACATGTTCTGCCACAAAAAGGAATGGAATTTGGGTATACAGTACTGCACAGACCTTGAAAATATTACGCCAAGGGTAATTGTGTGTCATAAAAGATCAAAACTGTACCCCTGCACTTATATGAAACACTCAGAGTGGTCAAATTCATAAATAAAGCAGAAAGTACATTACCAGGGGCTGAGGTGAAGGCAAGATGGGAAGTCAGTGCTGATGGGCAGAGTTCCACTGTAGGAGGATGATAAAGCTCTGGTAGTGCACAGTGGTGATGGTGGCCCCACACTGTGCATGCACTCCATGCTACTGCGCTCCACACATTCAAATGTGAAATTGGCAAGTTTTCAGTTATGTATGTTAACAACAATAAGACTAAAGGAGAGAAAAGAGAAAGACTTTGTTTTGTTGCCTTCTGAACCCAGTACTTCTATTCTCTTTTTCCTAAAGGGTTTGTTGAGTCCCTACCTCCTGACTGGCTCTGTTCTTACTGCTGGGAGGAAGCAGGGAACAGAACGCAATTGCAGCCTCACGCGGTAACAATTTTCCAGGATGATTAGAATATCTTGAAAATGGGCTTTCTTACTGTTACAAGGATTCATGATAGTTTTGTTCAAAAGACAAAAGAGAAAAAAAGCTAACAAATAAACACCACAACATTGTTTTCAGGAAATACTATTTGTGTATTAGTATCTGTCATATATTTGTGTATCAATTATGTGGATGAAACAATGGTTTAGGTCACTGCTTTGAATCTGCACAGTGACTGAAATGCTGGCCTACTATACCCATATTTAAGAGGGACTAGGAGCCAGGAGGGACTTGCTGTGTCTGAATGGCAAAGCTACCTGGAGCACTGTTCTAGCCAAGGCCCAAGAATGTCTGCCCAGGTTGTGCAGTTCACAGCCCTGGATATAGGACACCTGCACACCTCTGGGGGATGTCAGAAGTGCAGTCAGGATCCCTGCATCAAAGATCTTGATGGTCAAGTTTTGGGAATTGAAACACAGTGACCCAAACTAAGCACAACCACCTAAGGCATATGATGGGGAAAAAAAAAAAAAAAGAAAACACAAGTACTTTTCTTACTGGTCTCTTATAAAAGGTATTTTTTTCACAGTAAAAGAAAAATGTAAGTGTAATGAGAAAATATCATTAGCAAAACCCCCAAATAAATAATTTTCCCCAAATCTCATGTATCATGCCAAAGACAAATATGAAGTAGCAATTTTTTCTGTGTGATGGTTGTGCTTGAGAGCTCACTGTGAATGCCTATTGAGCTTCAGAAATGTTTCACCTCACAAATTGGAAAATAAGTGGTACCCCACAAGTGTATACAATCAAATAAAATTTGAGTTTGTCTCCTAGGAATATTGAGATACAAAATGCTAAGGAAACCAAGGATAATATTTTAGAATAGCGTAGAAAATTTGATGTTCTCCAAACTACCACAATGATCACTTGTGTCCAGAGAATTCCAGAAACCTTGAAAAATTATACTTTCTGATTGTAGATGTTCACTATCTCTTCCACAATGTAGTAAATGATAAAGAGGCCAAAAAAAGGAAAAGGAAAAAGAAAAAAAAAAAACCTCACTGTTTTCCAGGAAGGAACCAAAATTGGTGATGTATTAGATGAGCTTTACCAATATAATTGCTAAAAGTGAACCACACCAAATGTTACTGGTAACTCAACCAATAACCTGCACTGCAATAAGAGGAACTAAAGCAAAAACAGTACATAGATATGTCCAAAAAGAGTATCTATCTCTTCTTTCCCTGCCTTTATAAGGCAAAAAGTACATCCAAACTACATCCGCTCATTCCAAGTTAGCAGCAAGTCATTTCATGAGCTAATACTTTCATACTTGTAGAATCTTGCACTAAAAGAAGAACCAGACTTCTCAAGGCCTCTTTCCCAAAGGATTCCTTCCTTTTCAGGTCCCCATTAAGTCTTCTGGTACATATACTGCTCAAAATATTGTACATTTTTTAAATGAAAACTTCCCCAAATACTCTAAGGTTTCTTTTGGATATAAAGACATTTTACAAGATTGAAAGAAGACAAAGGATACACAAACCATGCACTGCAAACAAGTATCATCTAGTGGAGAAGAGAGATATATATTTTGCAATATATAAAAATAGGAACCAAGTGTCTCATTCATTCAATCAGTAGACAACTCCTGATCGGCCCTGAAGTTTGCCGCTAGGGTGCTCTTCCTCTCCTGGGCAGAGCTTGATGGTTCATAAGTTCTCAGTAAATGCATCTTGGCTGAAATAATAGCATGCATATTTTACATTCATAGGGATGCTACTGATCTTTAGTGCTTTCCTGAAACTGAGGTGAGAATTTTTCTTGCCAAATTCCCATTTCATAGGTGTCATGCTGAGAAAGTTAGGTGATTCATTAATGGTAGCACCTTCCTGTCAATCTAGAAATATAATGTCTAACTCCATAATTTCAGACATTTAAAAGCCCTGGTCAGCTATTAGGCATCACGATCTCCTCTGGTACTGGAGGGGAGGCCACACCTGAAACCTGAGCTTTCAGCACCCACACAAGCTCCAGCGATGATCAGGGAAGGAGGAACTGTGGCAAGTGATTCCTATTCTTGTCAAATTTCCTGTTCTATCTATCATACTTGACATGATGGGAGTAGCAATAGGGAGCATGCTACCTGCCCAGCTCTGACAAAGGCACTGACAGTGTGAAACACTCTGTAGAGACTTTTCATGGATCCAGAGCCTATGGAGGGGAAAAAGCTGACATGAAAGAGTAATAAGTGAAGGCTCAAAATACCAACTAAGTGATTAAGTTGATTACCTGTAATTAACATAAGATGAGAAAATAATTTGAATGGATTAATACAGAGCTCTCGAAGTATTTTGCCATTGACTTTTTTATTTATAAAAAGAAATGTTGAAAATTTATTCTAATATTTTCATTGCTGAATATGGTGTAGTAAAAATAATAATTAAATATAAATATTCCAGCCATTAATCAAAGATATATTTCCTTTCTTTTGCCTGTTGTGCTTAATATCCAGTGTTGAATTTTGATCCTGAAGGTTTCAGGATCTGTTTAGCTTTCATTGCTTCAGTAAAGGAGATGAAATGAATCGCCTTGGTTGTGCCACCTTCTGGACATTCAGGGAAACAATGCCTTGTAGCTTTGAAGAATTTTTTTTTTTTTTTTTAAGGATGTTCATTTTAACAGACTTCATTAAACATGAACCCAGTCCTTTTTCTGGGGCAGGTGCTGGGATGTCCCACATGTCATTGAGTGACAGTTCTTCACTTGGCCATGAGTCAGCAACACAATGAATCAGCAACACAATGAGTCTATGTAAGGGGCAGTTAAATGACCCCGGATTTTGGGGTTAGATGATAGAAACCAGATTTCCAACTTTGCTCCATCCTGAATATATACCACTGAGATTCATGATTGTGGATGTTGGTTATTGGCTAGCTAGTAACTAGCTAAATGGTACCATAGTCAATAATGTAACCATCATTAATCATATGGATTCAATAGTAGAGTTTCAACACAGAAAATAACACCTACTAGTAGTATGAGAAGAATTAGCAAAATCACATTGCTACTGGGAAGTTCACCCTACATCTCTCAATCTTTGATGGAGAAATTAGAGAAAAATTACCTAGGCATAAGAGTTTGAATTGAATATGGTACTTACTATATGCACATAAAACTGCTGCATATTGAATATTCCTAACAACAATTCTGAAATCTGAAACTGAAAATGTTTGTTTGGTCAATATGATACCACAACTGGAAAATGAAACTTTTTTCATGCCCCCAATTTTTAAAAAAATATTGTTTAAAATTACATTCAGGTTATGTGTACAATGTGCAAACATCTTAGGTCCATCCCAAAGAAATTTCACCATACCCCAAATCCAAACACTCCTAGTTCCAAATATTTTGAGTAATTTGCATAAAGGATGTTCAATCTTCACTACCAAATTATTACCCACCAGAAGTATTGCCCTACATGAGTCAGAATCTAGAATCTACTGATCATAATACTCCACAATTATTCAGAGTCAAATGGGCAGGAAAATAGATTTACTCAAAGCCAGCTTTGAAGAAAGATAAAAGAAAACTTTTGTTTTGAATTTACATCTTCAGAAAATTCAAGGGCCAAGAAAGCTTTCATAAGAGGAGATGGTGTTAAAGTGAGACAAGAGGGAGGAAAATATATATATGAAGGTTTAGCTAGTCTGTGTTAGAGAACATGTCAGTGGGGCCTGGCCAGGGCAGGGGTAATTTCTGTTCTCAACATGAGGAAGTTCAGAAGGTGTGACGGTTTGGAGCTTTAATTTCTCTTAATTTTAGATGCATTCCCAAAATTTTGGAGGGAGTCAGTTTCAGATTCTTCTGTTTAGTACAGCCTTTAGTGTTGAGAGAATTGGGGCTCCATCTTATCTGGCTGGCTGTCCATCATTGGATCAGTGTGCAGAACCTGAACATAAGGAGTCAGATTCTTATTCCTAAAGGAGGAAAGATCTGAATTATTTAATAGCTCCAGCTAGGGGAAGGGCTTTACTGTTAGGTTGTGTAATTGCTCCTTCCATGCCTTCACAGATGTTTATTTTGGTGGGGTTGGACAGGTTGCTTCACATCTCTGTAGTAACTCAATCATATCAGTGAATAACAAATCATGTTTATCAATGTAGGAGGTTAGGAAGATTTTCAGGTCTATGAGATCAGTATTAGATTAACTCAGGACAAACTCAAAACTCTAGTGTTTTGTGATCATTATTATTAGGCACCCCCACACCACAACCCTTCCTTTACAGCCTTCATCTTTACTTAATTTTGGTGGGGCTGACATGAGTGTACCTCTTAAGTTACATTTAAAAAAAAAAAAAAACAACATTGCTTTCCTTTTAAAATCTGTGTAAGACTGTGCTTGGACTGTACTCTCCTGCCAGGTGTTTAAAACCAAGTTGGTCCAAACCGACCTTGTTCCTATCTACCATTAAGAGTCAGCTGAGATTCCTCAGAGATCACTTTTGGGAATGCATGTGAAGCCTCTTGGCCCCTTTCGCTTTTCTCTAATAGTGGTGCCATCTGCCAGGATTGGTCAAAATCTTGCTGACCATACGTGGCTTCTGTTGGAAGCATCAGTGACATTTTCCTCTCAAATGATCCTTTCCTTTGCAGAATGTACAATGGTTGGCTTTCTATTCTCTAGGGTCCTTTTGGTCTCCTTGACCAGCAAATCAGGTGAGTCATCAGTGTTACAGAGCCCAGAGAGGGAGTCCTGTCATTCTCTTGTTTTTCCAGATGAATTTCATGACTGCATTTTCTATTTCTTTGAGGAATATCATTGGAATTTTGGTTGGAATTAGATTAAATCTGTATAGTGCTTTTGGAAATATGGTCATTCTAATAATATTAATTCTGCCAATCCAAGAGCAAGGTAGGTCCTTCCATCTTCTAAGGTCTTCTTTGACTTCTTTCTTTAGGGCTCTGTAATTTTCATTATATTGATTCCCAAGTATTTTAATTTTTTTAGGCTATTGTAAATGGGGTAGTTTTCCTCATTTCCCTTTCAGAGGATTTGTCACTGATATACAGAAATGCCTTTGATTTATCGGTGTTGATTTTATATCCTGCTACTTTGCTGAATTCGTTTACTAGTTCTAGAAGTTTTCTGGTGGAACTTTTAGGGTCTTCCAGGTGAAAGAAAAGTGACCACAACACTCGGAGCAACCAAGAGATCTTTATTGCAGCAGTGCAACAAAGAGAAAAGAAAGAAGGAAAGAAGTGAAGGGGGGGGGGGGCAGCTGAGGAAGGCTTTTATAGCCCTTCTGCTGTGCTGTCTAAATCTAACAGGGTCTCTGGGTTTGCAAGCTGCCTTGTTGGCACACAAGGGGGTTAAGTGTTTGGCCTTGAGCAGTGGGCTAGGTGTTCAGCCTTGAGCAGGGGGGCGAAGCTCAGCCTTGAGTGGGGGCATGGGAGTTTGAGCTTGAAGCAAACAGGTGATAAAGAATCAGATGGAGGGTTAGAGAAGCCAGGTCATCCTGCAGCTAACTTTGTTTGGCATGCCCTGCAGACAGCTTACTCAG
>NW_026000349.1:345395-358258 GCF_001458135.2 Marmota marmota marmota
CAGGCTTAGCCCTTGGGGTGTTAGGTCAAAATAAAGGGCCCACCTTTGCTCCTGTGGCTTACCTTTCCAAACAAGTAGATCCAACTGTTAGAGGGTGGGCCCATTATTTTGACCTAACACCCCAAGGGCTAAGCCTGTTTTTTCATGGACATAAAGAAGAAAGGTTTGTTGAATGTCTGGGAGATGTAGGGCTGGTGCTTGGAGGAGGGCTTGTTGTATAGAGAGAAAATAAGATTTAGGTGACCAGGGAAGGGGCTCCTGTTTGTCCCCCTTGGCCATTTCATATAGTGGTCTGGCCAGGAGTGAGAAATTGGGAATCCAGGCCCTAAAATACCCTGCTAGACCCAGGAAGGATAAAATTTCTTCCTTAGTTTTTGGGATGGGGTAGTCACATATTAGAGCTTTTTAATCTAGGGTGATTGCCTTGGAATCTTGGGAGAGTTGGACTCCAAGGTAGGTGACCTAGGGTTGTGATAATTGTACTTTTTGAGGAGACACCCAGTAACCCTTGTCAGCCAGAAAGTTAAGAAGCGTGTTGGTGTCAGTTTTGGAAATATTTAGGGTGGGACTGCAGAGGAGTAAGTCATCTACATATTGGAGGAGAGTTGAAAGAGGGAGGTTGAGGCCCTTTAGATCGGTGGACAATGTCTGACCAAAGAGGTGTGGACTGTCTCTAAAGCCTTGAGGGAGGACAGTCCATGTTAATTGTTGAGATTGTTGAGTATCTGGATCTGTCCAGGTAAAGGCAAAGAGGTCTTGGGAAGGTGGAGCCAAGGGAATAGTAAAAAAAAAAAAAAAGGCATCCTTTAAATCTATAACAGAAAAATAGGAAGTTGAGGCCAGAATAAGGGACAGGACAGGTATATAGGTTTGGAACTAGTGGGTGGATAGGTTTAATTGCCTTGTTCACGAGACAAAGATCCTGGACCAGGCAGTAAGTCCCATTGGGTTTTTTGACTGAAAAATAGGAGTATTATATGGTGAATGTGTGGACGTAAGGAAGCCCTTTTTAAGAAGGCTGGAAATGATAGGTTGTAGTCCCTTTTGACTGGACCTTGGGAGGGGATATTTGGAATATTTGAGGCTTATTTGGAATGTGATAGGTATTTTTTTAAGTGAACCTCAACTGGGGGACATTTAGCCAGGGATGGAGTCTCTGTGTCCCAGACTAATGGGTTTACTTGGTCTTGTGGAAGCAGAAGGGGATGATCTGGTGTAGCCTGTAGGGCAGCCATGGCTATAACTGAGGGGAGGGAGGATGGTGGAAACAGCAGAAAAGAATCATGGCCTTAAATTTTGATAGAACATCTCTGCCTAAAAGGGGAATGGGTCATTGGGGCATCACTAGGAAGGAGTGTGAGAATGGGTGGCCTGAAAATAAACAGGGTAGAGGTGGGGTAGTTTTGGGATATATTGCTTGTCCACCTACCCTAACAATAGGGGACTGAGAGGGAAGTAAGGATCCCCAAAACTCCTGTAAGACCGAGAATGTTGCTCCAGTGTCTATTAAAAAGAGAATTTTGTGACCATCGATTGTCACTTGGACCCTGGGTTCCTGCATGGTGATTGGACTTGTTGGGACAGAAGTCTTGAGGCCCCATCAAACGTCAGTGGCCAGTCCCATGAGGTTATGTGGGCAGTTAGGGCCTGGCCATGCACCTCTTCGGGTACGAGGACAGTCCGAAGTCCAGTGGCCCATCATGGAACATTTTGGGCAGGGTCTGGTAGGCCACCTTGGATTGGGGCAGGCTCTGCTCCAATGTCCTTCTTGTCCACACTTAAAGCAAGCCCCAGGGGGTTCTAGTTTCAGGGGATGGTCTTGCCACATGGGAGATGAGTTTTGAGAGGGCCCACGGAGGGCCTGAGCCAGCATTTGGCACTTTAGGCGTTTAGCTTTTTCATCTCAGTTATGATAGACCTTAAAAGCAGTAGCAAGAATCTCGGTCTGGGGAGTGAGGGAGCCTTGTTCTAATTTCTTAAGTTTGATCCAAATATCAGGAAAACTTTGGGCAAAGAAATAAGTCTTCAGTAACTGTCGGCCATCAGGGGTTTCTGGGTCCAAATTAGTGTACTGCAGGAGAGCCTTAGTAAGGCGGTCCAGAAAGGCTGATGGGTTCTCATGTTTATCTTGGATGATTTCCTGAAGTTTCTCAAAATTAACTGCTTTCTGGGCTGCCCTTTTTAGGCCTGCCAGAATACAAGTGGTGAAATGATCTCAGTTTGTGATGCCATTATTGGTATTGTAGTCCCAGAGAGGATCTTGGTCTGGGACTGCTTGGGGCCCAATGGGATGTGCCAGATTGGTCTGATGGATCTCGTCTGCATGAGTGTGAGCTTGTTCCCAAACCCGTCTTCTCTCCTCAGGAAGTAAAGTATTGGAGAGGATCATATAGACATCATGGAAGGTGAGGCTAGAGGCCTGTGTTAAATATTGGAATTCTTTGGTATACACAACTGGGTTGGTAGTATATGAGCCTAGTCATTTTTCAATTTGGGAGAGGACAGCCATAGAAAAGGGGACATGTACTTGGATAATGCCTTCAGCACCTGCTACCTCACACAAGGGGGCAATTATTTGAGGAAGGGCATTGGTTTGGGTTTTTGATCTAGTGAGTGGAGGGGAGAAGTCAGGTTGCTGAGGTGAGGGTGACGGCGGAGAGTCGGGGGCAGAAGGTTGAGGGTGAGAATATATTGGAGTTGGGCGATAGGGTGGAGGTTCATCAGCAGGATCAAAAGTAGTGGGATGAGCCCAGATAAGGAGAAAGTTGGGGATCTGTGGTAGGGAGTGTTGGCTTGTAAGGTAGAAGAATTTGTAGAGGTTTGCAAGAGGTGCAGAGAGCAGGGTTGGATCCGACCAAGAAAAAGCTTGGACATAAGCGATCTCTACCCATTTTTTCGAACACTCACAGTAATTGTAGAGATCCGTTAGAATGGAGGGATCCAGGGACCCAAAAGGGGGCCATCTGCTTTGGTTGTCTAAGGGATAAGTGGGCCAGGCCTGGGTGCTACATTTGATAAATTTTGGGGGTTTGATGTCTGGTGTCAAGGAGAGGGTTTTGAGGTTATCCAAGAGGCATTGTAGGAGAGAGTCAACCCGCAGAGAGGACACATTACCCATGTTGCAAACGTTGTATAAGGAGGAGGGAAGAAGACGCAAATGTAGTATAGGGGAGAAGGAAGGAGATGCAAAGATAATATAAGAGAGAAGGAGGAAACTGATTTATTGGCAAAATGGGCATCCCTGCTAGAGCCAAAAATCAGGAGTGCCTTAGTGGCAGGTTCGAGTTGCAGAGATTGGTCATCACAGAATCCTGACAGTAGAAGCTCTCATCCTGGACAGAGCCAGAGCCCATGGTAGACCTTGGCCAAGGCTTTTCGGGACCCCCCCACCCTGGAGAGGCTGGATACTCCCAGGGCCAGAAAGAGAGGAAAGAGAGAGATAGGGGAAGAGAGAGGAAGGGGAGGGTAAGTGTCTCTCTGGCGGCTGAGTCTTGAAGGTGTGAGGACTAGGATTTAGGAGAGCCACCGAGACCATGAAGGTCTGGGTGGGATGTGATGTTCAGTTCTCTGTTATGTGTCCCTGGAGGTTTCAGAATCCTTCAAGGGAGATCTACAAAGCCTATGCTGGTAAACTACCAGCTGGGAAGGGGAAGGGGAATAATTTTGAACCTAGGAGTCTATTTTGCCCTAGGAAGGAATCCCTGAGGGCCACCATAGCCTTAAAGGCTGTGGTGGGGTGTTTTTCTCCCCGCAGGTGGGCAAAGAGGTTTGCCGGACAATCAACAGTCAAATCCTCCTGACACCACCATTGGGTTTAGGACTCCAAGAAGGGGAAACTCACCAATTGAAGGTCGGTGGTGAATGTAGTTCTGGCAATTGAGAAAATGGGTTCAGGCTGTCTGGTGAGTGGCACTTCAGAAAGAAAAGGGACCCAAAAGTGGGTTTTAACCCTCTCCTGGGTTTCAGCACCAATGAAAGTAAAGTGACCGCAACACTCGGAGCAACCAAGAGATCTTTATTGCAGCAGTGCAACAAAGAGGAAAGAAAGAAGGAAAGAAGTGAAGGGGGGGGGAAGCTGGGGAAGGCTTTTATAACCCATCTGCTGTGCTGTCTAAATCTAACAGGGTCTCTGTGTTTGCAAGCTGCCTTGTTGGCACACAAGGGGGTTAAGTGCTCGGCCTTGATCGGCGGGCTACCTGTTCAGCCTTGAGCAGTGGGGCAAAGCGCTCTGAGCGGGGGCTTGGGCGTTTGGGCTTGAAGCAAACAGGTGATAAAAAATCAGACAGAGGGTTAGAGAAGCCAGGTCATCCTGCAGCTAACTTTGTTTGGCATGCCCTGCAGACAGCTTACTCAGCCTGTCCTGCACCTAACACTAGGTATAGAATAATATCATCAGCAAATAGTACCAATTTGAGTTCTTCTTTTCATATGTGTATCCCTTTAATTTCTTTAGTCTGTCTAATTTCTCTGGCCAGGGTTTCAAGAACTATGTTAAATAGAAGTTGTGAAAGAGGGCATCCTGTCTTGTTCCAGTTTTTAGAGGGAATGCCTTCAATTTTTTTTTTTCCATTTAGAATGATGTTGGCCTGGGCTTAACATAGATAGACTTTATGTTGTTGAGATATGTTCCTGTTATCCCTAATTTTTATAGTGTTTTGAACATGAAGGGGAGCTGTATTTTGCCAAACGCTTTTTCTGTGTCTATTGAGACAATCATATGATTCTTATCTTTAAGTCTATTGATGTGAAAAATTATATTTATTGATTTCTGTACATTGAACCAAACTTGCATCCCTGGGACAAATCCCACTTGATCGTGGTGCACAATCCTTTGATATGCTTTTGTATTCAATTTGCCAGAATTTTATTGACAATTTTTGCATATATGTTCATTAGAGATATTGATCTGAAGTTTTCTTTTTTTGACATGTCTTTGCCTGGTTTGGAATCAGAGTGATATTGGCCTCATAGAATGAATTTGGAAGTTCTCTCTCTCTCTCTCNCTACTAATTTGGATCGTACTTAGTACTCTTCGAATTGATCTCTCTCTTCTCTCTCTCTCTCTCTCTCTCTCTCTCTCTCTCTCTCTCTCTCTCTCTCTCTCTCTCTCATATTCTGAAATAAGTTGAAGAGTATTGGAATTTGTTCTTCTTTAAAAGTTTTGCAGAACTTGGCTGTTTATTCATCCATTCCTGGGCTTTTCTTGGTTGGTAGATTTCTGATGGCATTCTCTTTACATCACTTGAAATTTATCTGTTTAAATTGTGTATATCATCCTGATTCAATTTGGGCAAATTATATGACTCTAGAAATTTGTTGATGCCTTCTATATTTTCTATTTTATTGGAGTACAAGTTTTCAAAATAATTCCTAATTATCTTCTGTATGTTTGTAGTGTCTGTTGTGATATTTCCTTTTTCATCACATATGTTAGTAATTTGAGTTTTCTCTCTCCTTCTCTTTGTTAGCATGGCTAAGGGTTTGTCAATTTTATTTATTTTTCCAACTTTTTTTCTATCAATTTTTTCAATTTCTTTGATTTCAGCTCTGATTTAAATTATTTCCTGTCTTCTAACACTTTTGGTATTGATTTGTTCTTCCTTTTCTAGGGCTTTGAGGTGTAGTGTTAAGTCAATTATTTGTTGACTTTTTCTTCTTTTAAGGAATGAAATCCATGCATTCAACTTTCCTCTTAAAACTGCTTTCATAGTGTCCCAGAGATTCTGATATGTTGTATCTGTGTTCTCATTCACCTCTAAAATTTTTAATCTCCTCCTTGATGTCTTCTGCAACCCATTGTTCATTCAGTAGCATATTATTTAGCCCCCAGGTGTTGGAGTGGATTTTATTTCTTATTTTATCATTAATATTCAATTTCATTCCATTATAATATGAAAGAATTCAGGGTAGTACCTCTACGTTTTTATAGTTTCTAAGAGTTGCTTTGTGGTATAGTATATGGTTTATTTTAGAGAAGAATCCATGTGCTGCTGAGAAGAAAGTGTATTCTCTCATTGAAGGATGAAATATTCTATATATGTCAGTTGAGTCTATGTTATTGAATGTATTATTGAGTTCTATAGTTTCTTTGTTAAAATTGTGTTTGGAAGATCTATTTAGTGATGAAATAGGTGTGTTAAAGTCTCCCAAAATTATTGTATTGTGGTTTATTTGACTCTTGAACTTGAGAAGTGTTTGGTTGATAGTCACATAGTCACTCCATTGTTTTGGGCATATATTTTTACATTTTTAAGTCTTGTTGGTGTATGGTTCCCTTGAGTAGTATGTAGTGTCCTTCTTTATTCTTTTTGATTGACTTTAGCTTGATATCTACTTTATTTGATATGAGGATGGAAACCCCTGCTTGATTCCACAGTCCATGTGAATGGTATGATTTTTCCCAACTCTTCACCTTCAGTCTGTGAATGTCTTTTTCTATGAGATGAGTCTCTTGAACACAGAATATTGTTGGGTATTTTTTTTATCCAATCTAATATTCTATGTCTTTTGAATGGTGGGTTTATGCCATTAGCATTTAGGATTATTATTGAGATATGATTTGTATTTCCAGCCATTTTTGTTTATTTTTGGTATTTAATGTGACTTGGTTTCTCCTCTGATTAGATTTTCCTTTAGTGTAATCCCTCCCTCTGCTGATTTTCATCATTGTTTTCATTTCCTCATCTTGGAATATTTTGCTGAAGATGTTCTGTAGTGCAGGCTTTCTAGTTGTAAATTCTTTTAACTTTTGTTTATAATGGAAGGTTTTTATTTCATCATCAAATCTAAAGCTTAGTTTTGCTTGATATAAGGTTTTTGGTTGGCTTCCATTTTCTTTCAGAGCTTGGTATATGTGATCTGATTTCTCTCTCTTGTGAGTTTTAAGATTCTATCCTTATTCTGTATGCTTGGCATTTTCATTTTAATGTGGCTTGGTGTAGATCTGTTGTAATTTTGTATATTTGGTGTCCTATAAGTCTCTTGTATTTGGTTTTCCAATTTGTTCTTTATGCTTGGGAAATTTTCTGATATTATCTCGTTGAAGAGATTGTGCATTTCTTTGGTTTGAAACTCTGTGCCTTCTTCTATCCCAATAACTCTTAGATTTGGTCTTTTGATGTTGTCTCATTATTCTTGGATGTTCTGTTCATGGTTTCTTACTATCTTTACCGTGTGATAAACTTTATTTTCCAGATTGTATACTTTGTCTTCATTATCTGACATTCTTTCTTCCAAGTGATCTAGTCTGTTGATTATGCTTTGTATCAAGTTTTTTATTTGATTTTTTGTATCCTTTATTCCAAGGATTTCTGACTGTTTTTTTTTTTTCAGAGTCTCTCTCTCTTGACGTAATCTTTTGCTACTTGTATTGGCTCTCTTATCTCTTTGTTGGAGTGATACATTTCTGTCTATAATTGCTCATTTAGGTCATTCTTTAATTCACAGACCATTTTAATCATGAGCTTTCTGAACTCCTTCTCTGACATTTCTGCACCTTTGCTGTCCATGGATTCTTGTTATTATAGTATTCTAGTTTGTTTGTGGCAATTTCCTCTCTTATTTTTTCATGTTGTCTATGTGTCTTCCTTTCTTGCAGTGTGGATCTGAGATTTTACAGTTTCTTCCCTATATTCTTGTAGTACCCATGCAGATTGCCTGTACCTAACCTTGATTTTGGGCTTCCAGACCCTGCTGGTGTCCCTCAATGTATGCTACTGCATTTAAAGGTGGTGGTGGCAATAGCTGAGGTAAGTTGCCCCAAGATGGAAGGAATGTCTTACACAGATGGGGCTGAAGGTGTGGACCTCACACTCCCTTTGGGATGCCTGCTCACTCAGGGATGCAGCTGCTTCTAGGCCCTGTCTATTGTCAAAACGGTAGGGGCTACTATGTGGGGAAGGCTATTTTCCAGTTCTGGTGTCATAGTGACCAAATAAACATTCTCAGATTTTCAAGCACTTTCAGATTTCAGATTTGGGGGCTAAATATGCTCAAACTGCATAAAGTTTGATGTACATATAGTAATTCACGTATTCAATTAAATCCCCTTTTGTCTACTTTCTCCATCAAAGATTGAGAGAGGTAGGGTTAACTTTCCAGTTGCAATGTGATATTGCTAATTATCCTCATAACTAGTCGGTATTATTTTATGTGTTGGGGCTCTACTATTCAATCCATGTGATTCATGATAGACAAATTATTAAGTATGGTATCATTTATCAATACTAAATAATCTTTCAACAGGCCCCAAGTTCATCTTATACTCTCATTTAGCAGATGGGTATAATACGAAATAACGAGTTTTTAAAACATTTTGTCCGTCCTATAACTTGCAAAGATTTATTTTAAACATTATTTTGAGCATGTTTTCAAATTTGTGCAGATTTCTTTTTCATTTTGTAGCATTAATTGGAACTTTTCATTAACAAGAGCTTAATCCTTTTATATTTATTGCTTTTGTCAAAAGTCAACCATCTTATTTTTTTTCTTTTCCAACATCCTATTATTTTCTTTAATTTTTCTCTTCTTAAATATTCTTTATTTGCTCTTATTCTAGTGATTATAATTTATACAATAGATAGGATTCTAAATATCTTGTATTTGTATTTAATATTTGTATGCATATCTTCTCAAGAATATTAAGACTAAAAGTATACCATTATGTTGGAATAACTTTCAGTTTACAGCTAGCAGCTAGCAGCTATGAGCAGCTCGGAGTGCTTGAAGAATCTACACTCCTTCAGGGCTGATAGGAATGACTGCAGGATGGGATGCTCTGCTGTAGCGAGATGTTAGTGAAACCACATCCTTAGCACTTGTGGTTAGTGTTGGCAAGGTGCCAGACCAGGAAACTGATAGCCAGGAGCTTCAGGCATGAAACTCATAAGGTACAAACCCAATCCCTTAGGGACAAAGACCCTTCCTGATGATAGCAATATTTAGAGCATCCTCATAGTGTGGTTACATTAGGCATAAGATGATTGGCTTATGGATAATATCTTGCTTATGTATGATTGATGGGCACACCCCATTCAAATCCTATAACAATTGCATGCATTCTAAAAATAAACTGAGCTACTGGATGATGACTTGAAGTGGGTATCCAGCCAGTTCTCTCACCATTTCCTGGAGTCTGTGTGTTGATTCCATGTCTCTATACCCCATGACTGAGGTAGCTGAACAACTAATTGACCACATCAGTGACCAGAACCACATCACCATTAATTATTTTAAATTGATAAACCATGTCTTACAGGCAGATTTTGATATTTTACATACTGTTTGTTCTAGTGTAGTTTGTGGAAAATTGGAAATTTAGCATTAGGACATTAGCCAAATGTCAGAATGATTATGTGCTCATAGATATATACATGTTCTTGACCTAATGTATGTTAATTTTCTCTTCTTTCCAGCACTCATTTCAGGTTGTCTGTTTTTTTTTTTTTTTTTGATAGCTGTGTTGTTCACAATTCCTTTCATTTAGGGAGGGTGGGTGCTACCTTCCAAGTGGCACCTTCTATTGAAGAGTGAAAGGAGAAGTGATGGAACCTTCACATTTTCATCACATTTTACAATGTGCAAATGTTTTCACATTTCTTTAGCCAGGTTTCACAAAAGTCCTAGAAATTGTCGGAGGCCACCTTGAACAGGAGCTATGCACACATCTTTTCAGTCTTGAGTAAAGAGGTACTGAACTGGCATTGCACCCACTGTGATGCATGTGGACTTACCTCACTGGGCCAGGTGAGGTGCAGCTCTGGGATTGGGTGTCACCCTATGGGGCTGAGTTACACCCACCTGTTTGTTGTAATATTACCCTTTCCTTTTTTGGATGGAACATTCCATCAAATACACCTGCCCCCCCATCAATAAATTGGGCTTCAGAAAGTACTCTTGCCTTCTCTCCCACCTGCCTCTCATGATTTTCTCTTGCCTGCCTTGTGGGAGCTTACATCTGAGGTGGAAAAGCCTTTTTGGACCACCCATGAAAAAGGTACTTTTTGTGTGTGTCTGCATGATTATTTCATGCTAACCCAAATTCACCTGAGTGACCCTGGTTTAGTAGCCCATGCTGGATGAGGGCTACACAGTTGGCTTCTGAACAGGGACACCTTGGTGTGAATTTGGAGGGTTTGGCTTTGGTTAAGTGAACTTAAAATTTCAGAGTAGTGGGTTGGTTTGTAAAAGAAAAGAGATTGCAGCTAGAAAGTAAGGGGACGATAATCAGTAACATGGGGAATCCTTCCTATTTGGAAGAGGCACTCTATTTCACAATCCTATAAACTGTAATGAGAGGTAGAGGGAAAGAAATTAGAAGAGCCCAGCTCAAAACGTGTTTGGGTTTGCATTTATGTGAAGAAAAAAACAAGAGGCCAAGACAAGAACTTGTTCCAGGTAATTTACTCGGCAGTGGATGTTAGAAACCTGTATTAGAAAATGAGATAGAAAAGGAGAAATGGCCAATACCCAGGGGCTACTGAAGTTGCCTCTGCAGGCAACCATCTGGATTCCTACTCTGACCACATGAAGGAAAGCATTCCATAATTTCCTGTTTGAAAAACATTGTGCTGGGACATCTCTGCTTGGCCCTATTTCTGCTGGTTAGGAGTTCTAATGGGATGTTACTCTTGAAATTCCCCAACACATTTGCCTGCAAGCTGGGGACCTTACCACAGGACTAAGAGAAGAAACATGGAGAGAGGTGTGGTGCAGGGTGGAGAAGGGATGCTGTTGGAATGAGTTCAGATCACATGGAACTGCCCACCACAGCTTCAACAAAAAGTGGACTTGCATAGAGATGAGAGATGTGACAGTGCAACAGCACCTACTTCAGCCCACCCCTCATACGATGCAGATCCACTTATGCTCACTTTAAGTCCACTCTGGACAGCTTGAGGGAGAGGCTACTTGTAGTTTCTAGAAAACATAACATGGAGAAGTGTAGAGGTTCAGTGGAACTAGCTGGATCCCATTGTTGATCATGATCACATTTTTCTACATGTGTCTTCCGCCATCCTTTCTAGAACTTCCTCATTCTTGGCCATTGATTCAGCTGTACTCTAAGCTGCTTTCTGGTATACTTATCCACACCTTCACTCTGGAGGCCTCAGAGATTTTATTGCAGAGAGACACTGAGTTACTTCTGTGAATTCTCTGCCTATTATATGGCAGTAACCCCAGCCTTCAGGATTACAGGGATGACCAATATTATAACTCCTTTCTCTGCTGCTGTGACACCACTGTGGAAATCCCAAAGTGACTAAGTGGCAGACACTGTTAGATTTCATGGAAAATTTTCTGTATGCCCCTATCTACCTACCCTTCAGAATTCAGGACCTCTAATATATCAGGTCCTAAAGGTGCAGAGACCTAAAGCATAAATTCTGCAAATGAGTTTATGGAAATGATGCTGAGAGGCTGGTATTGCTTGGTTCATGGACCTGAGTATTCCAACTTTGGGGAACTGTTCCTGTAGGTTTAATGGAGGTTTCTGCAAACTTATATAAAGTGTCAGTAAATACTTTAGGCTTTGTAGGTGACAATGGTCTTTGTTTCAATGACTTTGCTCTCAAAGGGCAAAAACAGTCACAGCCAATATAAAAGCATCACTGCATGAGGACCTATATCCCAGTGAAGTGGTCCTCAAAGACATCAGGGATAATCATTCAGTTTTTGCATGTCATCATTTTACCACCAAGTTTCCAGCTGACCCAGTCTCCTGGAAGGGCATTACCATACTGAAAGATCAATATCAGCACCTGCTGCTGCCAGCTCAAGCAACAGAAGTGGCCCTCAGTAGATCTACCTTGGCACCAGTCCCAGGCATTGTAGGATCCATTGACAACTTCCAGCCTTCATTCCTGTCCCCTTGACAATTCTCTTCTAAAGCCCATTGAACATACATTGGAGTCAGCAAAAGACATTTAAAAAATCAGTATTATACTTTTCAAATGTATGTAAATGCAATAGATTCTAATAAATTTGAGATCTAAGGTGCATGAGCATGACTTCAGAAACAGAGAAAGTGGTACATGTACTTCCTCTTTAACATCTCTCCAAATTACCCACTTTTTCCCCTTTCTCCCTCCTTCCCCAACATATTGAGAAACCTTCCATAGCAGCAGTCTTCTTGCAGTCTTAAATGGTATCCCAAGAGGAATAACTGGAAAATAAATATCAACTGACACTTCATTTAGTTCTGCATAATAGATTGGTTCCCTTCCATTATAGATTAGTTCTGACATCCAAGAAAATAAAAGTATATTACATATGTATACATACATGTTCTTAAGTAAATTTCTATAAACTAATATTTTTTTCAGCTTATGAAAAATTAACTCATGGGATTCCACCTCTTGGGTCCCCTTCTTCCTCCGGGAGAAGTCTTTTCTGCTGTCCTTTAATAAACTTCTAATTTCTACTCTGACCTTGCCTCGGCGTGCTCTCTGGTGTTATTCTTCAACATTGGGGAAGCAAGGACTCGTCACCGGTCAACAGCGGTAACTTATTGGAGGTCCCACCGAGACTTTTCTACACCGAGGTAAGCGCCTCTCTATGCACCCCATGTCTGTTTAAGGTGCATCTCTCTCTCTTTCTTTCTGGAGGGTAAGGTGGGCACCCAATGGCTACTTAAATGCAATTAGTGCAGCCGCCACTCTTCAAGACTCGGGTGAGAGGTTTCCCGGCCTAGACAGCTCTCAATCACCTGTTCTATACAGAGCAGGTCATGTTGGGTTCTGCAAAGCTGCTTCCAAGCTTTTCTGTCTGGCCCTGGAGAGCAATGGGCGTGAGTACACAGTGTCCGAAGTCCGATCTGCCCTTGGAATCGCGTGGAGGTGGCATGGCAAAGGAGTTTGGAACAA
>NW_026000349.1:363284-373442 GCF_001458135.2 Marmota marmota marmota
TGAAGCCAGATTTAAAATTAGGTAGTCAGTGTAGTTAGGTAAATCGGGTCTAATATCAAGTGAAATCTAAAATGGAGGCCGTGCGGAGAATGACTGGGGAAAACACAGGACAACTCATGGAATGTTAATGAAGTCCCAAAAGGCCCTAGGCCAAAGTCCACCTCAAAGAAATGTTAATGAACAGCCCCCAGCAAAAAGGTGCTGACTCAGAAGTCCTTCCTGACCAGATTACTTCTTTGGCCCACCTGTGTCCCACCCCTCGGGCCTTCCAACCTACATTCCATCACCAAACCTATAAAAAGGGAAACACATTTGCCCGCCAACTGGATTCCACCTCTTGGGTCCCCTTCTTCCTCCGGGAGAAGTCTTTTCTGCTGTCCTTTAATAAACTTCTAATTTCTACTCTGAAAAAAAAAAAAAAAAGAAAGAAAAATTAACTCACATTTTGTTAATGTTCCTACAATTAAAAGGTAAAAAATGATAATTCTATTGTGTGTTTGTTGCCACAATAAAAAGTACATTAAAAGGCAATTATAGTGCAAAGAATAAATAAGATATGGTCCACTTTAATGATTAATAATTTTAAAAGAAGATATTGATAATTTGGGCTGTTTTTAAACTGGCAGGTGTACATTGTATATAAATATGGATATGTATTCCTTTCCGTGTAATGAAATATGTATATAGAGAACTGTATCATACAGATAAAGGAAAAATTCTACCAAAAATAGAAAAAAAATTAATTGACCTTGATATCTACATAATAACTTGGTAAAACATTGTTATAAGATGCATTAGTCAAATATTAAAAAAAACATTATTTAAAGAAAAGATAAACATCAACAGCCATGCCCCTAGATTGATATTTCAGCAGTATGGCAAGGTATTCAGTGGTGACTAAATGATGTTCCAAAACACCACAGTAGCAGGGGTCTACATCTGGCAATTTGTTAGATTCCATAATTCCTATATTTCCTTCTGAAAAGTGGAGCCAGACACATTGTGATGTCCTGAATTGGATCCCAGAACAATAAAAGAATATTTATTAAAAATGTGGTGGAATCTGAAACAACTGTGCAGTTTGATCAACAAGGATGTTTCAAGGTTCATTTCTGATCTTTGGTGAAACTTGGAATATAAAAAGTTAACATTAAGGGAATCTGGGCAAAGGTCACCTGTGAAATTTTCACACTATCTTTGCAGCTTTTCTGTAAATATAAAATTATTTAAATATTAAAAGCTTATTAAAAATATAAGAGAGACTTAAGAGACTTTTGTGCCTGTGCACAAAGAAACAATCAAACAAACAAATAACACACAAACCTGAGCAGCAGTGATGTTCTGATAACAAGAGAGGGGAACATACATGGATCATTTCAAAAGCCTCCCATGAAAGAAGAGGATGCAGTGACTGGGAAGGTGCATGCAGGGTCTTCTGCGCTGGTCACATTCTAATTCTTGACCTGGACTGGCACATGGCTACACATGTGCCTTATTTTGATACTAACTCAATGAACTGTACTTTTTGTTACATTTCCCTTCAATAAAAGAGAAGTTTTAAAGACACATTCATAGTACTGGTAAATAGTTCTCTACTAAAGTAAAGAATTAAGGGAGAATACAGAAATAAATTCAGTGTACAAATGTTGGGGAGATCTTGTTTAGATCTCCAAGTTATTAAACCATAAGCATAACATTTTCAGAGCTGAAAGAACATTGGAAAAGGTCACAATCATCCCTGACAAGTTCTTCATGGAGGCACCTCTCCAAGTGCTCCTGTAGTGGGAGGGGCAGGACCTGACATCTGTGTCTTAGCAAAGCTCTCAGGAGATTCTTATGCGGCCAGATATATACCACTGAGACATGCAAGGAGATGAAGTGAATATTCAGAGGCAGAATGTTCCAGAAATGGCACAAGAGCCTCATCCCCAGACCCTGTTCCTCAATTCCACCAGCAGCCCAAGTGTTCCAGTTAAGATCCCTAAATCTTTACAATTCCACCAAAGAATATCTGTAAGTTCCACCACCCTTAGTTACCTTATCCAAGATGTGATTTTTTATCATCATGGATTTTTTTTTTACTCCAGAAGAAGCACTGATTTTCCAGAATAATTCAAGTTTCATACTTCTAATACAACATTTACACATTTTATTTATTTAATGGCAGATCATATTTAATGGTAGATTCATAGACTATTAAAATTGGAGGGCTACTAACCTGCCTACTCATTTTGTGCATGGGGATCCTGATGCCAGCGATAATAGAAAGTTGTTATGAGTTTCTAGAGGCAAGTTCTCCTTTTTCAGGTCAATAAATTAGCCTGAATTCTTCCTAATGCTTACATTCTGTTGAGATAAATTAATACAATATGAAATAGCATTAGATTTTGGATTTTGTTCTTTGACGCATAATTCATTTTGTTGTTTTTTGATTTTCTGTTGAAAATAATTTTTCCTGATCAACAGTGCGATGGAACTGAACAAAAGACAAAGAAAATTATTAGATACTTAAAGTAAATTAGGGTGCTTTTTAAATGTGAAAATAATTTGCAGTAAAGAAAAGTGAAATTTAAGAATTTCTTTTAAGGTATAACATTCTTAGGTAGGCAATTATGAGAAACATAAATATCAGAATATTCAAAGCCACATGATTCCTCCATAAGCCCCAAGGTGAGAGATCCATGTCCTGCATTAACAAGAATTCTTCACCAGAACATCTGAAATTAAGCAGAAAATATAACTTTACTCCTGGCATCTGTGAAATTTTGGTCAATTTATTTGCTTTTCCTTAAAGAAACCTATGGACTAACAATATCTTCAAAATTATTCCTTCACATACAATAGCTATCAGTCATTGAATGCAGACATGTTACTTGATACTATGCTAAGCAACTTGCATATAATATCTTACTTAATCCATAAAATGATCCAAAGAGGTATAGCTATCATATTCATTTAAGAGGAGGGGAAGAAGTCTTAATGAGCTCAGCCAAGCTTATAGTCACAGCCCAAGGGACTTGCTGAATCTCACTGTAGAAAAAGGAAAATCCTTATGACACTGGACACACACTTGCATTACATAGCCAGGACAGTGATTGCCATTTGTTATATTGAGTGTTGGACAGAAGTTTCTTCCCCAAAACTCATTATGCTGCAAAGCCTATATAACACAAAAAGCAAGGCATGATGGTTTTAAATTTCAAAAACTTTTTGAAGAATTGTCACAATTGAATCCTCAAGTTTAGTCTTTATAGTAATTTTTTATTTGTTCTTTTTAGATATACATGAGAGTAGAGTGCATTTTGGCATATTATACATACACAGAGTACAGCTTATTCTAATTAGGGGCCTATTCTTATGGTTGTACATGTTCAGAGTTACCCTGGTCATATATTCAAATATAAAACTAGGAAAGTTATGTCCAATTAATTCTATTGTACTTTCTATTACCGTCTTCTGTCTCTTCTCTCCATTTCCATTTGTCTACTCCAATCGACTTCTATTCTTCACCTCTATTGTCCCTAATAGTGGGTTAGTATCTGCATATTGAACAGAACATTTGGCCTTTGCTTTTCTGGGGTTAGTTTATTAAACTTACTATGATATTTAAAGACAAACCAAGTTTCATATTTGCAGTCTGTCACAACAAAGTGACTGAAGTTGTTAATCAAGAGGTCCAGAGTTGGGATGCTGTTTCCAATTAGCCAAGAAGGAAGAACTCTTGCTAGATAACCTCATAGCCCCTTCCTCCTGCTCTCCCTATGTCACCCTACAACCTTATAATTCTAATGATACATTGTTGTTTGTTAAATACTGAAGACTTATTGTAATGGCATTTCTTGTTCTTTTCATTAAAACCACTCATAATGATAGGTAATAGAATCTTGGTTACACTGTATTAAGGCACCATTTCTTTTTAGTTGAATAGCTTGCTAAACAGGGTTGAATGTTACATAGCCTTTGTTTCTCTTATAATTCCCCTTTCAACATGATCTATGTATTCTAGTCTCCTATCTTCTCATTTCCTTATTGAGTAGAAACAATGTTTTGCATCAGTCAATCTTTCTGCTTTACTATGAGATTTATTCTCCCCACCCTTTCTCACCCTCAAACAACAGGATGACCGAAGGAAAACCCCAGATGACTTCCTGACCTTGTACTAATGAAGGCTATTAGAGATTCCTCATCCATTTCTCCTGAAAGGAAATACTTGGGTGGGATATGGTCACAAGTCATACCAGGGAACGTAAAATGGGTAGGTTTTATTTTCTGTGTTCCCATCTTGGAGACCCACTCATAAGGTCAGAAAAGGACAGCTTACCATAAAGCCATAAAAAAGAATGTTGAAGTACTGAACCCATGAGAATTGAATTGTCCTGGTTCCAAAATACCATGACCGACCCAAAAGAATCTACACAGAGAAAAAGTAGGAATTAGAACAGTCCAAGGATTTCAAGAAGAATTGTAAGAAGATGCTTTCCAAGAATTCTACAATCTTCTAAACATTTCTGCTAGGAACAATTCTTGAAATTTTTGCACTTATTCTATACATTAGCCTTCCTTTGCATGTTCAAACCTCTGCATGGCTAAGACTATTTATTGTTTTAAGTTAAGGAAAATATACTATAAATTATGCTGTATATTTCACTTATTTGGAAGACCCTTAATGGTCAATTCTTTGTCCTCAACTTCCTCTGCAACTGTATATAATGGAAGATTAAGAAGTATACTTGTCTCTTGGTATCTGGAGAGCCCAGGTTCAGAATCCATGCATACAGATACCCAAACCTATAGATGCTCAAGTCCCTTTATTTTTAAATAGCATAATGCTTGCATGTAATCCCAAGTAAATTGTTTATACTTTAAATATATGTATCCTTTATATTTTAAATCACCGCCACATTTATCATATTGTGTAATAGCATAGAAATGCTATGTGTGTAGTTTTTACCATGTACGTATAACAATATATACTAAGCAGTTTAGGGAATAATGAATAAAAATAGAAAAATTGTACATATTTTGTACACACACAATTCTTGTCTTGTAAGTTTTCTGTTTGTGGTTGATTGCATCTTAGAATGCAGAATGCATGTATTTATGGACCTTACTGTGCTCACTATTCTAATTATATCCCTACCATGTGTTGCCCCTAATAATCCTGAAAATCTAGGAACATTTGCAAGAATATTCCTGAGCATCACATACCCCTCTCTACTCCCATACATTAATAAGTGTTGTTATTTACAATGTTTACATTTTATATTCATGATGTTAATATTAAATTGGGCTTCAGAATTTCAGGCTTCAGGTTTTTCAAAGGCTAGAACTGATAAACTAAATAATGAAGTGTAGTGCACCAGAAAATGTGGTAAATCCCTCCATTTAATGCTAGACAAAGCAGTATAACAATGCTGACTCAGGAAGGAATATTGGAGATGAATGAGAGGACAGGCTGAATTCCACCTCACTCTTGTCCTAACTGGCATGAGGTGTGTGGGGATATGCACACCAATGAGAGTGCTGGTGTGCCTGCAACATCAGACTTGACCTACCAAGTGCCTGATGAATAATATGGCCTATCTGAATAAAATGCAATTTTATGACTGGCTTTTAAAATTCTACATGGAGACTTTTAAAAAATCAAAGTATCAATAAATCAAACAAAACATCTTTTTTTAAAAAAATTGAAGTGCATTTCCTTTACAGTAGATGAAATATAAATAAGACTTATCACTTCTCAATGATATTTATTGGTAGTTGCCAAATTCAGAAATAGAGAACTAAACTTTGGCAAGAGTATGTGCTAAGCCATCTTGAATGGTTATGCCAAAATAAACCCTAATATTATGAATAATTATAACTCAATAATAAGCAGTTTTTAATAGAGAGTATGTGCTTTGTAAGTGTCAATGGAAGACATCTCTTCCTACTGTAATTTGAGCATGTCTCTATAGCTGATTTTGCGGTGGATGGAATGTGGACATTTATTCTGTTTATCTGTTGATTCATTTAAGTTTGTGCTAATTTTGAGAGCATAAATGATTAAGACTTAGTAACCTATATTTTTATTCTAAAAAAAAATGAAAGAAAAATATATTGATGTAAGAGATTCTCAGGATCCAGAACAATGGATCCCGAGAATCTCTTACATGGACTTTAGAATTTCCAATAATTTTAAAACATTTTCAAAATGCAAGAGTATAGGAACTAGACCATTGTTACACTTCTCATGGAACTTCACTTTCACCTTGGGGAGTAGTGAATCCAACCAAACCAGCTTTAGTGCTTACACAGCCGGCAGTTCTCTTACACCAGGCTGAAAGGCAGTCAGAGAGCTGTGTGTTTGTGAGAGAATCAGCTAAGATTTCTGAAGTTCCAATTTATCAAGATTTCATAATATGTCACCAAAAAGTCTCTATTAAAAGATCATTAGTAAGAACATGGTGCCTAAGTTAAGTAAGTGCATTAGAAACCAGCAAAAGAGACTAGATAAGACTAGATAAGAGTAAGGAGGAAAGTTTTCTTCTCTAATGTAAACGATATTTCAGTCTATGGCCTCCTGAAAGTGTAAGAGTCCCATCTACCAAATCCTCAAATCTGGTTTTACCTGACAGGAAGGTGCAGAAGAAACAAGGGAGAAAGTACATCCCAGAGAAGCACAGTACACACTCACCATCAGAAATGTAAAATAGGAGTCCATGATACGGTTTGCAGTATTTCCATCAGTGTGTCCTGCTACTATGGCCAGGGTCATGGAAATGGATGAAAAAGCCACTGCCAAGAGGGTTAAGAACATGATGAAAAAAGTCTCTACTGCTGGCTTGGATTCTTAGAAAAAGAAGGGATTAGTCCAGTGTAGCTCCCTGTGTATTAGGGAATATTTATTGGGCCAATATCAGTGTAACATTGAGAAAACAGTTCTAACAGGACAAAAAAGTCACCCACTATTCCAACACCATAGGTCATCAATTTCATTGCTTCCATCACATAATTGAGAGGATGTATTTTCAGATTTAAGTCCTTATAGACAAATTGCTGTAGGGTTCTATTGTTCAGAATAGGGTTGTTAAGTTTCTTAAACTACTTTATAATTTTCATGAGTTAATATTCTGTGTCACATGATCTGAGGATTTAGGAACAGGTACAAGAACACTGATGAGGAATCTAGGGCTCTAGATCCTGTGCCTAATTCTTATGCCATACGTATTATTTGTAAAACAGAAGGTTGTAAACTCCATCATTGGTTCAAATTCTATACTTTGTTGTAAAAGAAATTTCTGGTGTGTGTGAATGTGTGTGTGTGTGTGTGTGTGTGTGTGTGTGGAGGGGGTGGGTATTTATCTGTAAAACATATATAAATGATAATTAAATAAGTCTGGGGTGAAGCCAGAGCATAATGCACAAATGATATTGTCTACTTCATCAAACAAGTAATTTCATTAGATCAATAACCCCCCAAGTTACCATCTTACTCTCATTTGAAAAGTGAACAGGGAGAGAATATATGTGTATGAAGGCTTTTGTCCCTCTCTATGTGTACATACACATACTATAGATGTTACTGCCTATCTACATTTCCTATCTATATTGAGATACATGTAGAGAGAGAAAAACAGTAGAAAAAGACAATAAATATTCCACCTCCTCTAGCACAATTTCAAATAGTTTTAAAAAGTCAGTCTATGTTTGTGTAAGACACACAGCATATGTATTATTTCATAAGTGGCAACAGGTAAATTATAGTTTTATAAGTAGTTTTTAAAGTTCATTTAGAAAAAGTCTGGAAAAGCATGTGCATACTGAATAGCTGTTTTAGAGAATATACAGTAGAGATGTGCTTTCTCCCTTATAGCTTGTTTTACAGTATTGGGAACCCAAAACATGTTTGCAAAGCAAACTTCTCCACATATCCAAGAGTAAAGACACATCCTCTTTGTCTTGTTACTTATCGACCATGAAGTATAGTGTACAAATACATACAAAACTTGTCAAGAACATCTCGAGTAGTAAATCAGACAAAAGACTTCCAAAGAAATAAGATGACACTCTGTAATACCCACTGGTGGACTCATGTCTATAGAATACAAATATATACCAACACGCCAGGTTAGTTTACAAAGGAGAGCCCAGAGGAGATGCTGCTGTATAGACTCCTGCTGCCACCAGGTCTAACCCTGCAGGTTCCCACAAGCCCTGGGCTGATTTCGTAGGCCTTCCCCCCTCAGGTGCAGCTCCCATGGGGCATCATCACCTCTCCTGCTACTGCCCACTCTGGCCCCACATAACCCTTTCAGCGATGCAGAGTCTGCATCTCCTCACTCTTCTCAGAGACTCTGCTTTCCCTCTGAGGCTGGCTCCGCGGGAAGAAAGGACTAATCTCGGTGGTACAAGGGACTATCTTTTCCTCACTTTGCAATGTGAAGGTGATGCCGAGACCCTCCAAGACTCCAATGTAGCTGAACATCCCCCAAACTCTTTTCGACCTGCTCCATTTCCAACCTGGGCCGGTTCACCCCTCCTTAGGCAACATTATCCAAAGTACATGTATGAAGACACGAGTTGGTTTTCAACCTACTTTATATACAAAGATATGAAAAATTGTGGTATATGTGTGTTTTAAGAATTGTAATGCAAAAAACCCCAAAGTTCATGTATAAAGACAAAAAAAGACTGCTTTTCTCAATTAATATTGGTAATCCTATATATACTTTAAAAGCTTATGCTGTTCATGACAAATATATACATTTTAAATTTCAATTTAAATAATAAGGAATGGAATAGTAATGAAAAGGAAAGAAATTTTCAAGTAATCCCCATTATCAAATCCCTGGACCAGCACAGGAAGGAAACAGTTTGCCCACCAGCCATCAGTGCCCCTTCCCCAAATAGAGGCCAACTCACACAAAACACTTCTTCTGGAGCACAAAGTGCTGCACCGTCCATTTGCTGAAGCCACACTGGTAGGACATTAGGTAGAAGAGATTCAGTACTCTGTCAGGAAAGAATGGGAATAAAAGCAGCTCAGTCAAGTCACACTGTTAGGTTGGTTTCTTCCTCCAGAACTCTTTCCAGAAATAATGGAACATCAAAGAATTTTTTTGAAAAGTAGAACTCTTCCAGTTTAAACAGACAGGAAATCATCACCCCAACAGGTCTCTCCCTGTGTGTCCTCAGTGGTGCCCCAGTTACTCCACACTATAGCACATATTGAAATTTCTGTGTGGTTGCTGTGCACTGACTTGTATTCACTAAAATTTATGTTAAATAAATAACTCCCGATGCCATAGTACTGGGAAGTATGTCCTTAGGGGAGTATAAGGTTTAGATGAAGTTATGAGGGTGGAGCCCTTGTGATGTGATTGGTGCCCTTGTAAGAGGAAGGAACACCAGACACTCTGTCCTATGAGAGATGCAGAGGGAAGGAGCCCTCTCCAGGCAGGGAGGGACACTCACAGAAGCCTGACCTGCTGGAAGGGGGCTCTGACCCCAGACTCCCAGACTGTACAATTGAAACAAAATGAAGGTTCCTTATGTAAGTTACTGAGTCTGGTGCTTAGCTATTACAGCCTTAGCTAACACTTAGATCAGAAAAATACTCTCATCTTCAGTTTAACTCACAAAAATGCTGAGTATAATTCCTAATATATGAAGAGAAACCTTAAGTGAACTAAAGCTCCAAAGGGTTAAGGCATTCAATTACCCAATTTGGTTTTAAAGTGAAGTAACAAGAGAATAGGGCATGTGGAGGAAAATGCCAGAGAGTGGAGGGCACCCACAGAGGACATCAGAAAGCCTGGACACCATCCTTGAGGTGGGTAGCCTATGGAGTTTCCAAAGTGATAAAAAGGACATCAAACTGATGCTTTTTCATAATGAAAATGAATTCAATCACCTGTATGAAGAGTATTAATATGTACACCTCAGTAAAATAATTGAGGGTTAGCAAGCAAAGTGTTCAGTTAAGTTAAACTTCAACAGAAATAAGGATTCCGTGGGAGCTCGACAACATCCTTGAAACAGGGATGGGCTTCCTTGGCTAAGCAGACAACTAAACTGACACGGAGGATAATGGTGTAAACATGTGAAGAGAGGATGTGTGCATCCTTCAAATGACTTAAAAACAGGGAAACTTTTTTTTTTTTTTTTTTTTTTTTT
>NW_026000349.1:373931-383632 GCF_001458135.2 Marmota marmota marmota
GGAAAATTTTTTTTTTTTTTTTTTTTTTGGTTACCAGGGATTGAACTCATGGGCACTCGACTACTGAGCCACATCTCCAGCCCTATTTTGTATTTTATTTAGATGGAGGTTCTCACTGAGATGCTTAGCGCCTCACTTTTGCTGAGATACTTCTTGTGATCCTCCTGTCTCAGCCTCCTAAGCTGCAAGAGTTAAAGGCATATGGCACAACATGCAGCTACAGAATAACTTTTCAAAAAATGTAAACAAAAGTGAACAATACCTTAAAGGTAAGAGTCCATTGACATATTTTTTTTTCTCATGCCACATGACAAAGTTTATTTGAAACCCATACATCATCCACACATTTCCCAAACTGAATACTTATTCAACAGGTATCCTACATGCAAGCAGTAAATGAATTTCACTTCATTCAGGTAGTTTATGTGAATGTGTGCTTTCCATCAAAATAAACACTCAAGTCACCCACATAAGGCCATACTTTTCCACAACTGCTTCTCATCCACATAAAGTTATGACACAACATGACTTCTCTACACAAATATTATCTTACATTTAAAGAACTAAGGGTTCTGGCTGTTTTAAATATGAAAGTTCACACAACAATTAAAAGAAACAGAAAATTGAGAGGCCCAAGAGACAACCAGCTATATAACTTTTAGTACTTAGTAGACCTAATATCGAGCTGAATGTCAATTTAAAACCATTGGACAGAAAATATTCAATTAAGTTTATTGTCTCACAATTAACAATACAGTAATATTCATAACTCTGTAAAAGGAGATAGTGAAATTCTTCCTAATACAGAAGATGATTTACTTTATGCTAAATGTTTTTATTATTAAAAATGTAAAATGCATCCAGTGCTTTTCAAGGTGGCAATCCATGTGTCATACCTAAATATAGATCAGATTTATTCTTATTTATAGATTGACAAATTATACATACTGTATGTGGGACATACAGTGACATTATGTTTCAAGAATACAATGCTACCTGGGTGTGGTGGTGCACACCTATGTTCCCAAGGACTCAGAAGTCTGAAGCAGGAGGACCACAAGTTCAAGGCCAGCCTCAGCAACTTAGGGAGGACTGAAGAAACTTACTGAGATTATATCACAAAATAAAAATTAAAAAGGGTTGGAGACTTAGTGAAAAAGTGCCCCTCAAATATATAATGAAAAAGAATAATAAAATAACTATTATGGTGATATCCATTACTTCAAAGGTTCATATACTTTTTTCATCATTTTTATGATGAAAATGTTTGAAATATATGCTCACTAATTTTGAATTGTACATTATTATTTGCTGCATTCACCACCTGCTGAATATATCTCAAAAGAAAGCAAAACCTATCCTTCTTGCCTTACTGAGAGTTGTACTTTTGACTTTCATCACATCATTTCCTGCATATTATAGTCTCTGGAACCCCCTATTCTACTCTGTTTTAAGAGTCCAATAGTGTCAGAATTTACACATAAGTGATAACATGTGGTTTTTGTATCTCTTTGGGTTATTTTATTTAAGCATAATGTTCTCTCCAATTTCATCCATGTTGTCAAAAATGGTAATTGTTTTTTCCTGAGGCTAAACAGTATTCCCTTGGGCATACACCCATTTTCCTTATTCATTCCTCATCTGATGGATACTTGAATTGATTCCTGAATTGACTGTTGCACAGTGCTGCAATGAACACGGGAGTGCAGATTCCTCTTCAACTAACTGAATTAAATCATTTTGTGTAAATACACTGAAGTGGGATTACTAGATTTAAATATTTTTTAAAAATACAACTTTTTCTTAATTTGTTTAGCTGTCATCACAATGGAATATTACTCAGCAATAAAAGAGAATAAAATCATGGCATTTGCAGGTAAAGAGATGGAGTTGGAGAATATAATGCTAAGTGAAGTGAGTTAACCCCCCAAAACCAATTGTTGAATGTTTTTTCTGATATAAGGAAGCTGACTCATAGTGGGGTAGTGAGGGGGAGCATGGGAGGAATACACAACTCTAGATATGGCAAAGGGGCGGGAGGGGAAAGGAGGAGACATGGGGGTAGAAATGATGGTGGAATGAGATGGACATCATTATCCAAAATACAAGTATGAAGACACAAATGTAGTGAATATATTTTGTATAGAAACAGAGATATGAAGAATTTGCCTATGTATGTAATAAGAATTGTACTGTATTCTTCTGTCATATAACAAATTAGAATAAAAAAATTAAAAAAAAATACAATTGGCCTATATCTGGGGTTCATTTTAGGTTTTTATTATGCGTCTTGCTACTCAAAAGCAGAAGGCTTATTTAAAAAATGACATTTTTTTCTTTTCCTTCTTTCCTTCCTGTGGGGAATCAAGAATAACATTCTTCCAGTCTCAGGCATGGTTATTGTGTCCTTCAGCTTATTAACAAGAAGAATAAGAAAATCCCTGTCATTAAGATGTTCAGACCTGGGAACTGGTACCAACAGTTCTGACAAAAAGCTACCTCAAGCACCATGTGTACATTATGCATATTTTTAAGGGGCACATAATGAGTTTGTCCCAGAATTTTTCTTTAATAGTCCTTTGTTCTCCCTGTACAGAAGACAATAGCTCTGGAAATATTAGTCTACTATTTTCTCATATGATAACAAAATAATAAATTAATCTTTTTCTTTTTCTCAAATCCTTCTCACCAGGTGTAGTGGCCCATGCCAAAATCCCAGTGACTCTAAAGGTTGAGGAAGGAGGATCACAAGTTTTAGACCAGCCTCAGCAACTTAAGAAGGGTCTAAGCAACCTAGTGATCCTCTGTTTCAAAATGTTAAAGAAATAAAAAATGGGAAGTGGCTAGGAATGTGACTCAGGGCTTAGGAGTCCCTGGGTTATATCCCCAGGACCCCCCCCCCCAAAAAAAAAAAAAAAAACAACCAACAACAAACATCATCTCCTCATTATTTGAATTAGCATCAGCTCCTAAGGCAAAAACCAAGCTCCACTGTTCTCAACAGTAAAATGGAGATGAGATCATTCACTCCTCTGGCCTTTGGGCCTTGTGAGGTAACATAGCCATAATCATGAAGCATGGAGCCCAGCGCCTAGCAAGGAATGGTTTTCCATACATGAATTATGATGAGAATCCTGAGTTCTGAGATGTTGAGAATCTGTTTAGAACATGAGGCAGCTGTTGAAAATGTCATCATGGGATGAGTTAAGGGCACATTATGACCGAAACTAGAAAGGATCATAACATTGACTAGAGTGCTTTACATAGAAGAGTCAGGAACAACACATTCCCATCCACATATCCTACACCCTCAAGTCACACAAATACAAAAATTGAGGAAACTGTCTCATTACCACCAAAGAAAACATATCAACTGAATTATTTCAAAATCAAAACCATCTTTGCATAAAGGCATTATGAACTCAGTGAAGAGAAACCTACAGAATGGGATAAAATATATCTAAATCATATATCTGAAAAGGAATGAAAATCCCCTAAATATGAAGAATTTCAATCATCATCAATAACAAAACACCCAAAACCAAACAAAACAATTTCAAAATTGGCAAAGAACTTAAACCAAACATTTCTCCAAAGAGACTGTGGATCTCTGTTTTTTAAAAAGAAAAAATAGTAAATTTTGGTGAGAATGTGAAAAAAATTGGAACTCTGTGTGCTGTTGGTAAGACTGATAAATGCAGTAGAAGAGACTTTGGCAGGTCTTGAAAAAATTAAAAAACTTACAACATGATCCAGCAATTCTACTGCTGGGTATCTGCCCCAAGATACGGTTGAAAGCAGGATTCAAGCAGGTGTGTGTATACCCATAGCAACATCATTCCAATAGCCAAAAGGTGTAAGCAACCCAGATTTTCAGCAGGAGATGAGTGCATAAATAAAATATAGTTTATACTTACATACAATTTTGTCTTAAAAGGGAAAGAAATTAAAACATGTTCTACAATTTATAAGAAACTTGAGGACTCTATGCTCAGGAAAATAAGGCAATCATAAAAAGACAAGTATTGTATAACTTCACCTTGGTGAGATTTCTACAATGGCCACATTCAGAACAAGAAAATTACAGATGGTTGCAGAGGTGACAATGATGGGTGTGGGTAGTTACTCTAAGGTGGGTTGAAGATTCCACCTGAGAAGATAAACAAATGGTCAGAGTTGGATGGTGTTGACCAGTGACAACATGCATGTATTTGATGTCACTAACTGTGCACTCTAAAGTGTTTAGAATGTGCATATGATGTGTGTGATTTACCACCACACACGTATATACATTTTTGAAACTGAAAATTAACTCTTCCATTCAGTTTTCAATACACTAACTAATCTTATCCCATAATAAAATAGCAATGTTCACCCTGTAATGTCATAAATTTGAAATCCTAATGGATGCTCATGAGCTTAAACAAAATGATGGCATTTTCACAAAATGGAGATCGAAATTTACTTACCTATTGTGGATTTCAGAACAAATATCCCTCAGCAAAATGAACATGACACATGTAACCAGTCCCACAACAAATGTAGAAGTTATCTATTCAAAAAGAAAAGTGAAAAATGAAAGGAAAGAGTTTCAATTACAATTAAGTCTTTTTATTACCTAATCAAATCTCTCCACTGAAATATACATGTTAAATGAATTGACCATAGTAACTGAGGAATTATCAAACAGTGATTGTTATTAGACACTTTCTAAGTTAAAATTGAAAATGTAAGGGTACTGTTTTTTGGGTACTGACAGGACAAGGGAGCAGATGACCAGAAAAGCTAAGATTCTTCCCAGTGTCCACCAGGCACTGTCCACAAATGTCACATAGGTTAATAGCATGAGAAAGTCATTTGAAGAAGATATTTTGGGAACAATATAAGACTTTTGACTTTAACTGAATTCTCATGTTTCATGCCAGTGAATGTGCACAATTTTATATTTCAAGGAGTTCAAATTAAAACTGGATGACTTCACTCCAATTGTTAGAAATAAATGAAATTTTGGTGCTGGGTATGTAGCTAAGCTACAGAATGCTTGCCTAGCATTTGCCAGACTTAGGGTTTGATCTCGATCACTGCAAAATGAAGAGATAAGTAAAATTTTAATACCACTCAAAAATTTTATCAATGGAATTTTGAATGATAAGTAAGTGGTGATATGCACCTATTCAAACTGTTTGGAATTCCCACCTGCACAGGAAAAAGAGCATTGTCACAGTTACCAAAGCACATTGGCTACCTGGGGGCATCCAAGTGCTTCAGTGACATCTCCTCTGATATTGTTGTCTTTCAATACCAACAATTGAGACCTACAGTTAACGTGGCACACCTAACCTGCCAATTCTTTGCCTTTATCACCCATCTTCACCTATTCAGTCTGTGTGAATGTCTCCCAGAGAAAATGGAGCAATATTACATTTGCTCTTAGAATAAAAATCTCTTAAGGATGCTTCAGTGGGCATAAGGTCAAGGGTTATATTAGAATACATGTGAGGAATTATTCTTAGTATTATACATGGGTTAACTATAATAATACAGAAGGTGGGAAAGTAAAGAAAACAAAACACCTTTCCAGTTATCTTGGAAATGTAAAAGTTTTTTTTTTAAATCTCAATATTACAACAATATCAAGCCATGAACTAATTTGTAATGGACAGTTGGAAAAATGGCAGCCAAGGTGCAAAGTAAAGAACCATGATCTGTAAAGAATAATTGTAAGGAACAGACTCAGGAAAGAAGATTATTGAAATCTTTCACATATGAGATATCCTTAAAATTCTTTTGCTAATAAGACAATTAATTTTTGGGGTAGATTCGGGAATTCATTCCACTGTCATATTTCCAAAACCCTCAGTTTCTGCTCTTTCTTTCAATTAGTCAAGCTTCCAAGATCAATGCTGATGTCTCTACAAGGTTCACATGTGTTGTTTATTCTTGCATGAAGAAAAAAAAGCCATTGAGCAAAGTGTACATTTCAAAACAGAGTAAATGGTTCTATGAGATTTGTGCATCAGTCTTCTGGTCTCTGTTCAAAACAGATAAAAGAAAGAAATTATCCAACTACATCATTCTGCCCTGGTTCAGATATACTTAAATAACATTTCTCATAGTGTGTTCTGAGGGATGTTTGTAGCTTGTATTATAACAAATTAATAATTTAATGCATAGTCAAATGTTTAATATGCAAGTGGAAACAATGAAGCTTAGAGAGATTGGTGGTAATATTGTCAAGTAGATATAAATGAACAAAAACCTCATTTTCAAGTAATACATTCATTGCAATATGTTCCCAACATATCATCTCATTAAATGTCAAGTTGGAATCACAGCAATAAATAACTAAAATACAATAAGGCAATATATAAAGCATTATCAGCAGGAAGTCATTAAAACTTTTAATAGCTCCACTTACAAAAACTTAAAGAAATAAAAATCATACAAGATTAAGAACCTTATGTTAGAGTCAGAAATAGTGACACATGCCTGTAATCCCAGCAACTGGGAGACTGAGGCAGGAGGATTGCAGTTTAAAGCCAGCCTCATCAATTTAGCAAGGTCCTTCCAACTTAGCAAGACCCAGTCTTAATATAAAATATAAAAAGTTCTAGGGATGTTTCTCAGTGGTAAAGCCTCCTGGGTTAAATTCCCAGTACTTAAAATAAAATAAAATAAAATAAAAATAAATTAAAAAACTTAAACCAATATCAGTAAACTATGGCTCACAGACAAAAAACAGCCACTTATTTGGATAAGCCCACAGTCTAAGAATATTTTACTAATTTTTTTTTCAATTCCTGGGGGGTGGGTAAAATATAAAGAATAACATTTCTTTCAATATGAAATTCAAAATTCAGTGTCCGTGAATAAAGTTTTAGTGGAATGCTGACATGTTCATTTGCTCACATATTAGCTGTGGCTGCTTTTATAATGAAGTGCACAGTTGACCTTGTGAGAAAAACACCATGTGTGGCTCTGAAAGCCTAAAATATTTATCTTCTGAGCCTTTACCTAAAAGGGTTTGCCTGCTCCTGAGCTAACATTTCAACATTTAAAATCCTGAACAAGAGTTGTCCCACTGAGCTCAGGGATCTACAAGGTTCTTCCCTTACTGTAGAGACTACTGTTTCCCTGAACATTGCTGGAATTGCTTTTGGAGAACTGAGTTCAATGATGAGACAAGTAGGCTGAATATGCTACCTGGGGGCTCTGGGCCTGCTGTTTGACTCTTAAGGAAGCCTAGGTCCCACACATGCTCACCTGGTATAAAAACACCTGCTTTCTAATAACGTCTTGCCCAGAACTACCATATGTTTCTTGATAAGACACTTAAAAATCAATTTTAGAGAGAAGTAAGAAAAGCCTAATGAACAAATCACTCAGAAGAATCAAATTATTGTCTTCCTGTTGAACAATGGGGTACCAAAGTAAATGCATCTAATTGACCTGACATTGTTCTAAATAACCTCAAGTCTATTATCTAAGAATAAAATATTGTTCTTGAACAACAGGAAACAAAAGTGTTTGAAAGAAATGCCAAAACACAAGGACCAAAGAAGTTCTAAACAATGAACATCATCCCTGAAATGGGGATTCAGACTCTCATGTATACGTGGAGAGCAACAACACTTACATATGAAAAGTGCTACTTATGCTGAGAAGTCAGTTCACTAAAGCTTGCAATATGTCATATCTTAATACTCCACAGAAATACAATGATTGATCATAAAAATACTAAACAAAAATAGCCATCTAAATTGAATTCCTTAAAAATATTGGACAAATGAACTAAGAGAACCAGTGTTTAGTGTGACATAGAGGTTAACACTAACTTAAAAAATAGGCTAAAGATGTAGCCCAATGGCAGAGCATTGGCCTAGCATGTGTGAAGTTCTGGGTTCAAACCTCAGTATTGCAAACAAAACAAAACAAAACAAAATGAAAACCTTGAGGAATGATGGCAACTACCACAGAGTCGATCAAAAGGAGAATAGAACATCATTGCATCTTATTTAAGGGAGTTAAACCCAATGTGAATCTCTCTTCAAATATGGTTACTTTCTGTGCATAAAGTGCACATTCTTGGATTATGAATTGTTTTGCCAAGTCTAGAATCAATCAATGAGGAGGGTCAATTATAAGGAATAGCATTCTGCCCACAGTCTCTCAGACAGTTGACAGAACAAATTACCTTCAGGAAGAAAAAATGACACTAGGTTGCTTCAACACCTGATTTCAATGGCAAATCAATCCTCTTCTCTGCACCTATAGCCCTCTCTCTCCTTCATTTCCACATTTTCACTCCTTAAACCTTCTGCATAGTTCATTCTACCATCTCACATGCTCTTTATTTTCTTTATTAGGCTATCATTTGATTCCTTCATAAGAAAAAAAGATTCACACAAGCAGAAATTTTTATTTTTAACCCATTATTCACTACTGTAGTAGAGTATTCAAATGAAACACATGATATTGGAGTGTATCTTGGAATGAATCAATAAATGATAATGGACAGCTCCTAGAATATGTCACAATTGGTTGATAATTGTTTGTCAGAACATTTTTTTAGAAATAAAATTTTGACTAACATTATCCATTAGAGTTTGTATATATCACCCACATTTTTGAGTTATGCAGTCTAGGAAGCCACGTAAAAGCTTTATATGAGTAGGAACTTCACTGTTTTTATCACTGTGACAAAATAATTAAGAGAACTAAGAAAGATGATGTTATGATTTGGATATGAGGTAGCCACAAAAGCTCCTATGATAATTCAGAAACATTCAGAGGTGAAATGATTGAATTGTGAGAGCTGCAAGCTAATTAGTCAATCCTAGCTGGAATGGACTGACTGGGTTTTAGCTGTAGGCAGGTGGTGTGTGGCTGGAGGAGATGAGTCACTGGGGGCAAAGCAGGGGGTGCCCTGAAAGCACTGTTCTTCCTGTGGCCCCTTCTCCCTCTCTTTCTGCTTTTGGACCCCACCATGAACTGAGCAGCTTTTTGTGCTGGGTGCATCCTCCATGATGCACTGCCTCACTGTGGGCCCAAGACAATGCAGTTACTTCTCTATGAAAGGAAACTTCTGAAGCCATGAATCCCAAATAAATATTTCTTCCTCTAAGTTGTTCTTGTCAGGTAAACTGGTCACAACAACATGAAAACCAACGAAAACAAGAGATAAGTTTTATTTTGGCTCACAGTTTTAGAGATGTCAGTTTGTAGTCTGCTGGCTAAATTAATTTTGGGAATAAGATGAAGCAGAACATCATGACATATGGAAAAGGAAGTGGAAATCTGCTTACCTCATGGCAGCCAGGAAACAGAGAGAGCAAGGAAGGGGTCAGGGACAAGATACATCCTTCCAAGGCATGCAACAGTGACCTACTTCCTCCCACTAGGCCCTGAGTGGTGCAGTTACATCACCTCCCAATAATGTCATCAAATTGTAAATTCATCAATGGATTAATATTTTGATGATGTCAAAGGATACAGCCACTTCCAAAGAGCCCCGCCTCTCAACATTGCTCCTTTAGAGACCAGCCTTCAACCATGAGCCTTTGGGGGACAATTCATATTTAAGACAATACACTGGATTGATTGGCTGTTTTCAAATTCTGAGTGGGAATGACAAATAAATGAAAGTATGGGTAGAAGACAAAAGAATCCTGCATAAGTCTATATTAGAAACAAATTGCTCC